>NC_079391.1:5429204-5679204 GCF_029220125.1 Pseudoliparis swirei
CGATGTCTGATTGCATGAGGAGCTTCATGTGACAGTTTATATTTGATGTTGTGTTGCGGTTCTTTTCTTTACCTCTATCACAGGCTTATTGCCTTCTTTTATCCAGCTTGTGAAGCTATATATATATATATATATATATATATGTTGACTCAATAGCTCTAATTACGAATGAATGCTGTGTGTAACAGTGATAGGATACTCACTCAGTTTTGTATTGAGGGAATTAGTCACAATTAACTAAAGGATGACTTTACTAAACATGCACTTCTTTAACATATTTCAAAATGAAATTATTGTTTCAATCATTGAGTGAATCTTTAATCTTTAATTGTGTGACAAGTGAAACCATGTGAACGTCCTCCAGGCCTCCAGCCAAGAGACAATCGCTCGTGTGATTTTAGTTGTTTTTAACCTCCACCGATCAACATTAATGATGTTCTGCTTCGACATTTATAACAACACAGAAAAGCAAAGCAAAGGCTAAATGAAGAGAAACAAACTCATCATGGCGCTATAGGCAGGCAGGTACATACAGGCAACCAGATAGATATGCAAGCAGGCAGGCAGGCAGGTAGATAGGCGAGCAGGCAGGCAGGCAGACAAGCAGGAGGTATAGGCAGGCAGGCAGGCAGGAGGTATAGGCGGGCAGGCAGGCAGGCAGACAAGCAGGAGGTATAGGCGGGCAGGCAGGCAGGCAGGCAAGCAGGCAGTCAGGCCAGCAGGCAAGCAGGCAGACGGGCAGGCAGGCAGACAAGCAGGCGGACAGGCAGGCAGACGGGCAGACAAGCAGGCAGGCGGGCAGGCAGGCAGACGGGCAGGCAGGCAGGCAGACAAGCAGGCAGGCAGGCGGGCAGGCAGGCAGACGGGCAGGCAGGCAGACAAGCAGGCAGGCGGGCAGGCAGGCAGGCAGACGGGCAGGCAGGTAGACAAGCAGGCAGGCAGGCAGGCAGACAAGCAGGCAGGCGGGCAGGCAGGCGGGCAGGCAGACAAGCAGGCAGGTGGGCAGGCAGGCAGACAAGCAGGCAGGCAGACAAGCAGGCAGGCAGGCAGACAAGCAGGCAGGCGGGCAGGCAGGCAGGCAGACAAGCAGGCAGGCAGGCAGGCAGGCGGGCAGGCAGGCAGACAAGCAGGCAGGTGGGCAGGCAGGGGGGCAGGCAGGCAGACAAGCAGGCAGGCAGGCAAGCAGACAAGCAGGCAGGCGGGCAGTTGGGAAAGCAGGCCGGCAGGCTGGCAGTCGGGCAGTCGGGCAGTCGGGCAGTAGGAAAGGCAGGCCTGCAGGCGGGCCCAGGTATTGCAGCTCCATGGTGTTGTGCTGTGCGGTGGTGTGCATGATTATCGACCAGCGTGTCATGCAGGATAAGGTCCAGTGAGCCTCTGTTGACTGCTCTGTGGTCAGCACTGCAGGGAGCAGGATTGTGGTCAGCCTACAGACGTGTGTGTGTGTGTGTGTGTGTGTGTGTGTGTGCGTGTGCGTGTGGTTTGACTTTAACCACTGTGCCCTTTGTGTTTTCTTCACGCTTTGTTTTTATGACTGCACATCATTTCCATCTTAATACTTCTGTATATCCTCTGCCTTTTATCTTCTTTCTCTGATCCTTCTACAGCTATTGACACACACACACACACACACACACACATACGCCTTTACCGTTGAGCATTTGGGAAGTGCCTGAGGCCTCAAACAAGCCACCAGTACTAATGGCCCTAATGTACCTCTGCCATGGCGCATACTTGATGCAGCGAAATGTTTTTCAGTCACCTGACTGCTTCTGTCTTTGAAGACTCTGTGATTGTGTCTCATCCTCCATCTTGTGTTAGTCTTACTTATTTCCTTTTTGGTTTTTGCCAGATTTACACAGTGGAAGCTGTTGTGCACCGACAGATATGCTAGAGAGGTTCATGTCATTTATGTTCGCTTTCCCTCATTCCAGGCTTCCTGATTGTTTTCACCTGTCATCACACCTGTCTCCTATATCAATCAGTCAGTGCCCCCCCTGGTGATTGGTCACCTGTGTTGTCTTTGTTACCATGTAAATTCCCCTGTCAGTGTTCCTTCCTTGTCAGTTCGTCTGGTCTTTTGCATGATCAGGTGTTATTTATGTTGTGCTCTTGAAAAGTTTTTGATCTCACGTACGTCATTTTTTCATTTGTCACTGCAGAACCAAAAAAAAAAAAACTTACACTTACTTTCTATCTCTGTCTCCCCGGTCAGCAATTGGGTCCTACTTTTCGTAAAGTTAGTTCAAGAAGCATAAGATGCCAATTTTCAGTTTTGTTTGCCATGCTCTGATTCTTCCTTGTCCCTGATGTCAGCACCATTCCAGAGATCTTCACATATATTTTTCATGGAGTGCCGGCGCGAAACACAAACAATATCCGACGGGGGTTTTGCCTCGGGCGCGCTCCGAGGACACCTCCGTGGTCTCGGGTCCATCTCTCGGTTCGTTTGGCAAGCTTCGACAGTTTCTCGTGCGGTCGTGTCGGAACGGGGGGACATCTCGTTCGACATCAAGTCGATTGTTTGATGCGATGTGTTTAACCTTGGCCGGGCCTGGTTCTTGTCGTATCACACTGAAACTATTGATTGTGGTTATGTCAGTGTTATTACACTTTTGTATGTTTTTCAGCATGCATGGAAGTAGAAGCTCGGCCAATCCGGTGGAAGGAATGTTGTAGCTGGAGCCGCTTGCACTCACCTCTGGTAAACAGATGCTGCACCACATAGTACCATCAACCTAATCCTTAACATAAAAACATGCCCACCGACCAACAAATACACATTTTAATTGAACAAACCACATTGCATGCACACAGAAATAACATTTATTTTTACAATCAACTGTTGCAAATTACACTGTGGAAGAAACATGTAAGCCACAGGTGTCAAACACAAGGCCCTGGGGCCAAATACAGCCCGCCGCATCATTTTATGTGGCCCTTGATGGCTTGAAAGACACGTGATCCCCTTTTCTTAATAGAAATTGAAGAAAAATGTCCCATGCTTTTATTTTGAAGGTTTCAAATGAAATGGATTTAGGTTGTTATATTAGAGAGATTTTCTTACGTACAATATTTCTACACTCCAATAAACAACAATCAAATACAAAGAGAGTTATTTAACAATATGTTCGAGGAGTTTATAAAGTGTTTCCGGCCCTTTAAGAGGGCGGCCATGATGCTGATGTGGCCTATGGTGAAAATGAGTTTGACACCCCTGATGTAAGCCATACTTTACTTTAAGATTGAATTTAATATATATATTTTTTCTTTACAAAATGTTCCAAAACACTGGCGACGAGGAAGATTTTACGGTAGATAATAATATGAATAAATATGAAGAACAATTTAAATTGTACCCTCTAAAACTAAAAAGGCAATCTGGTTTGAGTTGTCATCAAACACAATGACTAAGCTTGTTTACAAGATATTTAGTGGAGAAATATTAATTCATGAGTCAAATGACAGGCTGTAGATAAAAGCTATAGCGATACATTCATACGGTTTCATCTGCTTTTTGGATTAAATCACAAGTTAATCATTTGAATGGTTTAAAATTCTATTAAAATCAGTAACTTGCTGACACAAAATATCAGATGTCCTCTGCGTAAATCAGCAAAAATGTCGGCGTATGCTCAGTTTTGCTTCTGCATATCTTCTTCCTGACTTTCAAGATTCCTGATTAATTAATTTTTCTGAATATCACCACGACCCCTTGAATCCAGAGCCTAAATACCTAATTGGTTTATATCAAACACCGTCTCCTATCTTGTTTTTATTAATGTCACCTTCTACTTTATAAGACACGAAGCACGGACACCATCTTGCAAAAATTAACATAATTTGGGAACACATCAGGGCATGCATTGAAACGAAAACTCAGATTATGTGAAGTTGTGTCTGCTCCCTTGCTCTGATGGGCTAGATTATCTAATGAGACCTATAGTTCCTCACACACACACAGTGTCATGTTGTGTCACGGTGGTAAAAAAAAGAGTCTCCGTATTGATTTCAACTCATCTGTGGTTATTTCGCTCGTCTGTCTCCGTTGTTGACGGCCGATGATGAGGAGTGCGGTGAGATGATCACATGTGTTGCAAATTCATTTCCTCGCGTTTACCCCGGTTGACTCGAGGGCTCGGTTTCTCTCGGATATTATATTATTATTATAACATTGTTTTGTGTCGTAGGGGTGGAACTGCTACTTAAACAAAAAGTTTGTGTCAAAATAAACTAAAATAAAAGCAACAAATAGGTATATTAGTTAATGTTAGTGTGTTACGTCTGCAGGCTGCAGCTACAAGCACGCGTGTTACATGTTACACGCGTTGCATCTTGACATTCTCATCTGGAGAAGTCGGAATTATAAAAAAAATCCGTATTGTGCTGTTTTCCTCGCCGGTCTGAACGTCACCCTGAGAGTCCTGAGGCCTGCAAAGTCCTGCATGGTCTGATTCAGGTTAAACTACGGGTTCATTTTCACTATATATATATATATATTTTTTAAAATATATAATATATAATATGATATAATTTTTTGAGCTCAATCATCTTCAAGTAACCTGAATGTAAACCCACATTTATAAAGTAATATTTCTGTCGTGTCCCCTTTCTCAGCGGCAGCTCCTGATGCATCTTCTTTCTGTTGTTCCCTTCGCACAAAATAATGTATTTATTTATTTTTAATGTGACTTTTGTTTTTTTACTGTGGAACGAATTACACTTGAAATGCATCAAAGAACTACACTTTTGATGAATAGTACGTTAAGTGAAAGAAAATTCCAAGATTTTCAAAAATACTAAGTACACAACATAACGACTTTGCTGTGGTAACGAGAGTAAATGTTCATCCTTTCACCCCTGCATGTCCCCCATCCTTTCTCCGCTGGGATTTTCATTAAATACCTGATCCTCCACCGTTAACCGGCATCCACGATGAGGAGCCGCGGCCGGCTGGGACATCTTTCACTAGTCGACTTCGTCATTAACTAAAAGCACCGTGGAGCTTTACTCCCAATTACCACTCCCCTCTCCGCTCACATAAATCACACATTGTCGTCTTTCATGAGCTGCACTCTTGTCTGATTTCCTCTCTCTCTCTCTGTCTCTCTCTCTGTCTCTCTCTGTCTCTCTCTCTCTCTCTCTCTCTCTCTGTCTCTCTCTGTCTCTGTCTCTGTCTCTGTCTCTCTCTCTCTGTCTCTCTCTCTCTCTCTCTGTCTCTCTCTCTCTGTCGCTCTCTCTGTCTCTCTCTCTCTCTCTGTCTCTCTCTCTCTCTGTCTGTCTCTCTCTCTCTCTGTCTCTCTCTCTCTCTCTCTCTGTCTCTCTCTCTCTCTCTCTCTCTCTCTGTCTCTCTCTCTCTCTCTCTGTCTCTCTCTCTCTCTCTCTCTCTCTCTCTCTCTCTCTCTCTGTCTCTCTCTCTCTCTGTCTCTCTCTCTCTGTCTCTCTCTGTCTCTCTCTCTCTGTCTCTCTCTCTCTCTCTCTGTCTCTCTCTCTCTCTCTGTCTGTCTCTCTCTCTCTCTCTGTCTCTCTCTCTCTGTCTCTCTCTCTCTGTCTGTCTCTCTCTCAGCATCCCACCGTCTTTCTCAGCCCCCGTAGAGTTCCTGCATGCTCTCGTGATGTCGGCGTCCTGCCATAATGAGAAGTAGTTGCTTTACCTCCCAACCCGCGCCGCTTTATATCGAGTGCAAACGGGGGTTTGATTGCCGGAGGTTTAGGCCCGGAGCAACAATAGAGACCTCATCGTTTAAGCTGTTATGATCTTTTAATGGTCTTCCATTACTGTATCGTTGTCCTAAAAGCCGGCGCGGCGCTCCTCGCTTTGATATCGCTTTCATTAAGAGGACGCCGGGATCATTTGTAGTGGAATTGAAGTCATTTGTTGAGGATGTGTGAGTGTGTTGCCCCGTGTGTGTGTTTTTTTATAAAAGGAGACTATAGGAGAGAAGTGCAGAGTATTTTTATCTGGATCATCGATCTGTTTCCACCTCCCCTCTCCTCTGCTTCTGGGTGGAGGAGCCTTGACCTTCAGTGTGGGGAGGTATCAATGAGCCGGGCGACCTCCGCACTGGGCCACTGCTGCGACACCGTTCTCGCACACTCACCACGACAAACATTTCACTTTCAGAGTGAATCACGGACAATGATTTTAAAAAATGGAGATATAAAAAAAAAGCGAGATATAGGAAGGTTTTGAATTAAAGTTCCGGCTCCACTCAAACCGCTTTGGATTCCAATGCACATGCAGGTCAGCCTGTATTTATCTCTCTTTCTTTTCACACAAACAGCCCCCCCCCCTCCACACACACAGGGTCAGGGTCTCGAAACACAAGATTTCTGTCGTCTTTGTTTGTCGTCAGCACCTTCTCAGGCGGTTGAGGTTACGTCTTCTCCGGAGTCAGTCGAGCGCTGCGAGGGGACTTGCCTGGGTTCTGTATCTGAGTGTGTGTGTGTCTGTGTTTGTGTGTGTGTGTGTGTGTGTGTGAGGAGGAGGTGGAGGACTCGGTAGCTGCAGGGCCCTGTATTGATGTCCGCTGCCTCCCCCCCCCCCCCCCCCCCACCCCCCGAGGCACAGCTCTGTGGGATAGTGTGTCAGTGGGACAAAGGCATGGCGCCATCCGTCCTGCTCTACGGGCCAGTAACTAGAATTAATTACAACCAATCGAATCCGCTGCAGCCAATTGGTAAACTAATTGGTAATTTCAGCCGCCCGTCTTGTCGTGGACGGGCATCTCTCTGAGGCCTCTGTCGCTGGCGTTCCTCAGAGCCCAAACACAGTAAACCCTTTGGCTCCAGGGTTACTGGGCTTACTGTACAACTGCCCCAGTGGTCCCAGTGTTACACACGTTTAATGTTCTTACATTAACAGGCAACCAAAATAATTTTTGCATGTCTTTTCAACCAAATACTTAATTGTGCCACAGATATTTTGATTTCCAGTGATTAAAGCATTTAAATCTGGGATATGCATGAAACTAACGAGTCCATACGTGACACCTGAGGATGGGACGAAGGAGGCCGTCAGAGAGATGCTGGAGTCGTTATGGCAACTTCTTTTCGCACAGCCTTTTCGACGAAGGCATTCCTAGTGTTGTTCTCATAATAACGTGACCGGAGTGTTTATCTAAAGGACCCTAGAGATGGAGAGAGAAGTTCAAATCCCCGCCGAAATTTCATCTCTTTCCTTTATGTCAGATTGTCTGCCTATTTGGAAAAGATATTTTAAAAAAAATTCCCACACAGCCTCTTCATCATTTGCATTCAGAGTTATTTATTCAATGACAACGTTACTTCGTTTACCTGCACCTGTCGACCTAAACTCAACTTAACTTTTAAAAGTCTTCCGGGGGCTATTGCAGTCGCATCTCATATAAACAGAAACCACTGGTCAGGACTTGCCCCCTTGACCCCTCCCCCCCCCCCGCCCCCAGCTGCGTGTTGCTTGTGTTGTAGAAGTGGTGGACGGGCGGTTCGGGTTACGCTCTGCTCTGACGTGGCCCGGTGACATAGAGCCACTGACCCCTCTATTCCTCCCCAGACATTCCCCACAAATAGGCCCATTAGCCTATTCTTCCAGCCCATTCAAGGATACATCTCTTCCCATCGTCATTTCTATAGCCTCAGCAATAGGTAAGACCGCTGCTGTGGAATCACGGGAGATTTTGGTGGTTAGCACAAGCAGTCGTGTCTTGAGCGACCGTTCTTGCCTCCCCCCCCCACCCCCCACCCCCTATGACGCTGCTACCACTCCGGTGTCATCCTCGCCTTTTTATTGGCTGAAGAAAAAGTCCTCAAAAAAAAAAAAAAAGGACAGTTGTCTGTGTTTCAGCGAGCCGTCAACATGTCTGGCTCCTGCCGTTTGGGAGGAAGTGCACCAGGGAGGATGAAAGGCATGTCAAGGTGCCAGGTTTCTGGAGGAACATCAATCTCCCAATTAGGCCTGAAATAACCTGGCCTGACCTGACACTTCCTGTCGGCCCGAGTGCGAGAGAGAGAGAGAGAGAGAGAGGAGTGGGAGGACAGTGGGGGCAGAGGGAAAGTGTGAGAGACTGAAAACGAAACCAAATGAGAATGAAACGGAGGCACAGGACCCGTTGGTGAAGCAGTGGATACGGTGTCAGACACACAGGTGTCCAGGCAGCGCCCGTGTGTCTCAGAGAGAACGTCTCGGGTTATTTTGTTGCTTACACGGAGGAATTGTTGACATGTGAGTATCAGTAGCCGTGGAAGTCAAAGGCTATTTTCTAATTGGTTTCAACGTTTGTCGAGATGGCTTCACTTTGCAGTCCAGCCGACGACTGAACGCACACGCTTTAAGCTGCGTTCACAGAAAAAAACGTTGCAAATTTTTCACGGGAGTAGATCCCGTGAAAAGTCAATGTACAGATTCCGATGGTTGCGATTGAAGCAAATTTTCGCCGGACTTCGCAAATTTAAATAGCACCTCAAGTTTAAATATTTTTGCAGAAAAATTCGCCCGACGCTGAGTTGCGAGAGCCAATCAGAGTTGAGATGCTCCGCCGTCGGTGAATCTAACTGCTGCTGCTCCTTTAGTAGCGCTGGAAGCGGCCAGTCATTCAGACGAAGTCGGTGAAAGTCACCGAGCTGTGTGAGTCCTACGGGTGATGTCATGTATAAATATATATACACTACCGTTCAAAAGTTTGGGGTCATCCAGACAATTTCGTGTCTTCCATGAAAACTCACTTTTATTTATCAAATGAATTGAACATCTCATAGAACATATAGTCAAGACATTGACAAGGATAGAAATAATTATTAATATTTGAAGTATTAATTTTGTACTTCAAGCTCAAAGGAAGGCCAGTTGTATAGCTTATATCACCAGCATAACTGTTTTCAGCTGTGCTAACATAATTGCACAAGGGTTTTCTCATCAGACATTAGTCTTCTAAGGCGATTAGCAAACACAATGTACCATTAGAACACTGGAGTGATCGTTGATGGAAATGGGCCTCTATACACCTATGGAGATATTTCATTAGAAACCAGACGTCTCCACCTAGAATAGTCATTTACCACATTAACAATGAATAGTGTGTATTTTTGATTATTGTGATCTTAATTGAAAAAACAGTGCTTTTCTTTGAAAAATAAAGACATTTCTAAGTGACCCCAAACTTTTGAACGGTCGTGTCTATATCATATTAATGTTATGAACACGAGGGCGTTAGATGTTCAGACGTTTGTGGGACGTCCTCAACAAGTACAACGCAGAACTAGTAGTTAGTTCTTCATGGTGGATGAAGGAAATGATACCCGTTTCCACGGAGTAAAGCCACAGACATAAGCCCCGCCCCCTCTAAGGCGCGAATGAAGCAAATGAGACGAAAAGCCACAAACGGTCAAGCGAGTGAACTCACGCGAGTAAAGCGTTGCAAATATTCGCAACGTATCTTAATGTGAACGCAGCATTAGAGCTGTGATATGTTAACGACTATTACACGAGGAAGAAGCTGTGGTGCTCATCGCGAGGTTAATGGATGCGTCTTCTGGCAAAGCTGGAGACAAACAGGATCTTCCATGCAGGTCCTCAGCAGTGGTTCTCAGGTGCGTGTTCCGCTCTGGAATAAGATCCCCCATCAGGTCTTATACCTTCGTGATGCTGTCTGCTTCACGGCGGTCAGGTGTTTTTCGTTCATCGGGTCAGATTGTGGATCGGCCTGTTGGCACCGCCACAGAAACCATCACCACAACTTGTAATACTACAAATAACCATCATGGTCTAAGGTCATTAACTTCTGCGAGATAAGAGGGTGTATTTATAATTTAGTTTCGAACACACCTGCCCCCTATAGGATATATCGTGCATGACATCTGGCGTTGCTACCGGAGATGCTACGCTGTGATTGGCCAGTCTGCAGTTGAGAGGCAGGCCTTAGATAATGATCAATTGGATCCCATTTTTTGGATTATTACACCTAATTAGTTCCTCATTTGCTAAGCCCTATAACCCCCGTGAGGACATAGAGGACCGTTTCATCGACTCGTGGTGTAAAACATTGTGATCAGGGATCTCTAAAAGTTATATCTGCTTCCTTTTTTTCTTTCATTATCTGTTGCACCACTAATTACCTTCGCATTGAAAATGCGGAAGGTTATGTTTTGATCGCCGTGTATTTATTTATTTATTTGTATGCGTGTTATTCGCATAACAAAAAAAGTTTTAAACCGAATCGCATGAAATTTGGTGGGATGATTGGTTATTATCCGGGGACCATTTGCTTAGATTTTGGGATCGATCGGGTCAAAGGTCAAGGTCAAGGTCATGAAAAGGTCAACATATTCTTGAATCGCATGCAATTTGGTGGGATGATTGGTTATTATCCGGGAACCATTTGATTAGATTTTGGGATCAATCGGGTCAAAGGTCAAGGTCAAGGTCATGGATAGGTCAAAATATTTTTTTTACCATAGCGTGGTCAATTTCTATCCAATTGGCATGCAACTAATGCCAAAATGTTCATAATTCAATGCCTAATCTTGTGATATGCGAAGGTATGCGCCCTACCGAGTGCCCGTTCTAGTTGCAACTGTTGTAGGGCACACAAAAAAGAAAGTTCAAAAACTAAACCAACTTATATATAACATATAGTGCTACTATAGCAGCGGTGGTCAGTCAGGGCAAGCTGTCACGCTTCACAGATCAATACAAATTAACTGATCAATACACGTGTAATCGACCCAAACGCTAAGGAAATGGATCTTAGTGTCACCGGATGCCTTCGAAACCTAAGTGGAGACTTTTTTTTACCTCCACGGTCCCAACAACAAGAGGTAGTTTGTGACGCTAACATTCGTCAACATTTCAACAATAACGTTCCTGATTAGTCAATAATTAGACTGTAATGTATTGTCTGTTTCATCTGAATGACTCATGTTCGTCACAGAATCGTTTTAAGATGACATCACCGCTACATGTGTGTTGTGGGTCAGTGGCTGTAGCAGGTCCGTCTTTCAATTAAGAGGATCGGTGGTTCGGTTCCCCGGCTATAGCCCTAGTCGGTGTGCCCTTGAGCAAGACACTTGACCCTGAATTGCTCCCCGTCGCCGTGTGTACGCCGTGTGATTGTAAGAAATGGGGGACGGTCCACAGCTGGACAGCTAAGGTTGTATTTTGGGACAGGTCTGGGAGGATGGTAAAAAAAAAAGCCCTGAGGATGGTGAAAAAAACACCCACACACACACACACACACACACACACACTGTGGAGCTGACATTGGGCGAAGGCAGGGTACACTGTTGGACAGGACTATTGCAGCGCTGTTTTAATCATGTTATATACTAGAAAAAGGAAATTAAACAGGACATAATTCCCTTTTTAAAAAGACTTATTTTTATATTCAATTCAAGTTGTTTTGCACAGCCCAAAATCACCAAATTCCAAATTTGCCTCAGATGGCTTGAGATCTTCTATCTGTGAAAACATCTCTAACAAACACTTCATTTAGTGAGGGAAAAATGTACTTTCAACAGACCATAAACACATCATAATGTTACTGAATAGAACCTGAACTCAGTCATCTTTGTGAGGTGCGTTTCACATGCGTGCCGAACTGTGAGGGGGGGATGCGTACAAATCACGGATCGACGACACACACACACACACACACACACACACACACACACACACACACACACACACACACACACACACACACACACACACACACACACACTAATGGTGTAACTTGCATCATAAAAATAGATGGTCAATGGGCTAAGCAGTATTTCAAGGTAATCCACACAGTTTATTGTCTTAAGCAGAATGACCAGTCCGCCCATAAATTGATTAAGGCATCAAAGTGCAGGCTCTTCAGTTGGTTCAACCCCAATTGGTGCTTTTAGCCCAGACTGTCCATTGATTGGCTAACCGGTGCTTTGCATGGGTTCTGGCCTTTTGTGTTTCAGCTTTACTGATTTTAGAAATGTATTTTACATGAGCTGGTTGTTAGTATGACAAAGGTTACCATTGGGGAGAGGTAGTGCCGGGTAACGTTAACTAGCGCTGCCTCTCGGGAAAACCTTCCATTGATGGAGTCTCACTCTCAGCCATCCTTCAAAGGGGAAATCCACCTTTGAACACAATTTTTTTTGGTCTCTTTGATCTTAGGGGCGTCAATCTTGAGTTGTGGACTTCACTCTTTTCCCACAGTTAGAAACAAGGTCGCTAAAAATCAGCCAAGATCATTGACCCCTTCTTGATTTACAGTGCTCAGCAATGCAAAACGGGGACCCGACCGACGGTAAATTTCATGAAATTAGTGTCCAGAGAAATGCCAGAGGAGGTTTTTCACTGAGATCACAGGTTACAGTTTCTTGTTTCTAGAGAGTTTTCTTCACAAATCAAAAGCTTTCTATTCCCGGCATGACGCATTAATTTAGTTTTAGGGTGGGTTTTCTCGAGCCCCGAGAAGCAGCGAGATCAAGAGTTTCCACCGATTAAGTTAACACTGCTGATCTTTGCAGGATAAACAGGAATTGCAAACCAGATTAGAGGCACATTCCCTTCTCAGATGCCCAGTCTGCGCTGTTAGGATCTCCCAGTTAGGCCAGTGGAGAAGGATGGATGATCAATGGCTGGCCTGAAAATCATTCGTTTAATCTGATTTGTAGGGATTTTCTCTCCTTCGGCAACGGAAACGCTGGACGGCTGGGAGAGAGAAGAGCCGCGGCTGTGGGAGTCTGCGCGCAAACATTGGTTCAATATGGACATTATCCTGAAACCTGACACCACAGGAAATAGATATTGATCATGATGACCATTTACTCACTCTGTGGCTGCGTGGGGCAAAGCAAGAAGAGCCTTTGTCCTGCAGAGAAGGCAGAGCTGCCTTTTTAGGCTTGCTGCAGACAAGTGTGTGTGTGTGTGTGTGTGTGTTCTTTAAATGATGAGCCAGGTGATATTTGTTATTTACAAAAACCCTCAAGAAAGATAGATAGATAGATAGATAGATACTTTATTAATCCCCAAGGGGAAATTTGTCGTAACAGTAGCAGCACCAATAAACTAAACACACAAGAATAAAAAATAAAATATAAAACGAAATATAAAAAACAGGGATGAAAGATAAAGATATATACAAGAAGTATACAAAGTAAAATATAAAATAAAATATATATGTATATATACAACATATATGCATCCACAATACACAATACTAATGACAAATTAAATTAAATATAACAATATTAAATAAAACACCATAAACTAGTGAAAGAATAATTCAAACCAAAGTTTAACAATATTTAATGGTAAAGATGATAATTAATGACCGTTCACGATCGTGGAGTTGGAATGAGGAAGGACAGGAAGTTCCCCCTCCTTCAGAATAAAAATTCCTATCTTGCCTTCAGAATAAAAGTAAAATCTCAGGTGTTTTACCCACATCCATTCCAACTATCATCTCTAAACAATAACATCTCATTCATTCTCAAGATTAATACAGTTAATAATACAAACGGTGTCTTTATCTTATGCTTTACAATGCATTCCTCTAGAATATTCTCCATAATATCCTTATTAATCAGCATCTCTTTCTTTGTGTATTCATTTAAAACAGATTTACATGTGCAAGTATATGTAAAATCCACTACTGCTCTACACCAGCAATTAATTGATCCCAATAACAAAGTAATGTATCTAAACTCAGACTATTATTATTATCCCACTTTGTCATTGAGCTCCATTTGTTGTCCAAACTTTTAAAAAACATAAATAAGCCAAACTATTTCCTTTATTATGATGAACAAGTAGCAATTTAGTTTATTTTGAGTTGATGCCATAAATACTCATGGACTATAGTGGCTGAAAACAAACCCCCTGATCCCTCACTTTCTGTTTTAGGGAAATGATGTCACCTTTTCTTTTTAATGCTAAAAGAATATACAACTGTAGCTTGTTTCATGTATTTACATTTTAAGTAGGAATGTGCTTGGGGATGATGACCACAGACATGATGGGGATGCTTTTGATGAAATGTGTTGATATACTGTATGTTACCCAGGGTCTTATCCTATAAAATGATATTTAATGCTATTCGCGATTAATGTAAATTAAAGTAGACGGTGGACATTAGCACATTTAGTCATTTCCAAACTCATCATTTTAGGATGAAAACTTTTATTTCCCAGGCCCATCTACCAGGACGGCACATCTAAGAGACGCAGACGTTTCCTCTTCTTCTCGTCGCTACCTGCGTATCTCCTCTCCGCTGGTTTTTACATCATTCATATCCCAGAAAATGTGTTTGCCCAGACACTAACGCCTGGACTTTCAACTTCAGTTAGTGGCTGCATTTTTCTATATCGGGCTACTGAAGCTTTACCTGTGATGTTGAAACATTCATTGGATGGGCCAAATGCACCAACTAGAGGTGCGTGAGAAAAGGAGAGGCGGAGTTAGACATGATAACCAGACACACGTCTTCTTGGGTGATCCATTAAACATCTGCCTCCGGGAATCCATCATATTCTCACTCTCACTTTGTGTTTTTACCTCCAATTCTTTCAATTACACGTTGTATTTGTGCAGATCTCAGTGGGAGAAATCCCGTTGGTTACATACTTTTTCTCAGAAGTGTAAAATAACACATAATCAAGTCATAATCTCAAGATGCAATTTTCATTATGTTACGAGTAGTACACACACACACACAGTCCGACACACTGATGCCAGTGGTCTTATTCACACATAGATACACACTATGTACATGATGACGAGGAGGATATAACAAAGAAGGCACCGAGGATTAGTCTCTCAGTTAATGCTGTTAAACTTGTGGACGTAGAGTTGAAAAGGGTGTGTGTGTGTGTGTGTGTGTGTGTGTGAGAGAGAGAGAGATGGGAGTATGATATCCACGGAATAAATCGATACAGAATGAGGAAGGAGAAAAAAGTGTGTGTTGTCCTGTTTGGGTTGTTCATTAGGCTCATGTCTCCTATTGAAAGCTGAGAGTATCACAGCTTGTGTGTGTGTGTGTGTGTGTGTGTGTGCGTGTGCGTGCGTGTGTGGTCTGAAAGATAGTACGGTGCCCGAGAAATCCGTGTCGGGGTTTCCCAGGACATTTAAATGTAGAAATGATCTTTAGCTCCATCGTAGACTCGATTGAAACTCGACTGAGAGTTCATAGCCACGCCAGTTGATTCGATTTTAGTTTAGTTTTTTTTAAAGGAAGGATTTATCATCTGGTGACCACGAATGTCAGTACATCTTTTTTGGGTTATATCCCTGAAATAATGGAAATGATGAAATATTGTGTCACTGATAAATCAACCCCGCCTTACGTTAATATCATTTGTTTTCCCAGTTCTGGGAAATGTAATTGGATCAAGTTCAGAGGGAGTTTTTTTTTTTTTTTTTAGAGAAAAGGAAATATACTTTTATACTAAATGTTGTGGTTACAGTCAGACAACAACATCCCTTTTGGTTAAGAAAAATAAGAACGTTGTCTGGATTTAAATACAGTACATGTCAAGTAAAACCCTTTTGACTTTTTCCGGAAGCCTACAACCGCCCTGTGAGAAAGAAATGAGGATCCCGTAAGTTATGAGATAGTAAGTCGAAATAATGAGATAGTATCTCATTATTTTGAGATAGTATCTCAGTATTATGACTTACAGGATTTTCGTTCGTACAGTGCATTTTACGAGGACTTCATACCAAAGATTCATTGCTTTTGTATATAAATAAAAAAACAGTAAAATCTTCTTAAAATTTTTATTTTCTCTTGCAACAGAACAACTTTTGGGTAAGGCAGTGAAATGAGCTTCAGTGTCATCAAACGTCCATATCCAAGTTTGATAATGCTGAAGTTGCTATATGAGCAGATATTTTAGATTAACAGATATTTTATGATTAAGATCTTTCAGGATCAACTCGATGTGACTCGGGCTGCCGCTAACGGACAATACTCAGAAAACATCTACAGACTATCTTACAGTGGATTAAACTAAAAGATTAAATACAAAAAAAGTTACTTTTATTTTGACAAACAGCATGCCGTGTCATTATTTAATACAGTAGATAATATTAATAAATGTTATTAATTCATTCAATACAGATAGCCTATTATAAGATTATTTAAATATGCTTCCTGTATTCTTACAGTACACTCACCCCTGTTTACTTTGCAAAAAGTTTGGATACTGCACTCGAGACTTAAGACGTGGATGTGGTTGTGATTGTTTATTGAGAAAGTAATTGTAGATACATTATATACAATCTTTAATTTAAATCCCCTTCACTGGCTGCCAATTCTCTAAACGGGCACTTTATTCTGTTATTAAAGCTAGAAAATTTGTTTTTAAGTCCCTTCACATTAATTCTTCTGACGGATTTTGACTTAACCCTCTTGTTACCTTTCGGGTCAATTTGACCCCATTCAATGTTTAACGTCGGTGTTCCTTGGGGTCAATTTGACCCCAGGCTGTTTTTCACTGTGTCAACCATATAAGAAATATCAACTTTTTTATTTATTTAAAGGGCTATCTAGGTAGTCAACAAACAAACATAAAGTACCTCACACTTAAACTTGGGAAACAATATTAATTCTAATAATTTTATGGAGGTTTTAATTGCTGGGGTCAAATTGACCCCGAGGGTAAATTTGATAGTAAATGTGAAGGTAACAGGAGGGTTAACTTAATGTAAATGTCTCTTTTACTGCTTTTCGTGCCCCCTAAACTCCTCTATGACTTTGCTTTTACCTTTCTTTTTTTCTTTTTCGATGTTTAAATAGTTTGAAAATGTCTGCCAAATGTAAACAGGGAGGGCTACCAAGCACTTATACGGTAAATGTTTGGATGAGGTTGAATTTAAATGGCTTTCTATGCAGTCACTAGTGCCATATTTAGCATTATGGCACTGCTTAAGTCCATAACTGTTTCCTGTGGCTGATTACAGAGTGTGAATACGAAAATCTCTTACACTCTACATTATATGGACTGTTACAGTGTCATGAAACATCTATACGGTCTATAAGAAACACCCAGCGGCAGGCCCCCTCAACACGGGCCCCGGTGAGCGCGGTGAGAGATGAGGGTTGAGGTAGTGGCCTGTGGGGGGGGGGGGGGGGTTGAGCCGCCTCCCTCCGGAGATGGTGACGCCGAAAACAAATTCGATAACCTAACCTCGTTACCCCGGAGTCGCTTGGCACTGGCCCCCGTAATAACCCTCCTCCATTCAAAACAATAGCTTAAGCAGACAGGCAAGACAGGTTGTGCATAATATACACACTGATGTGCACACATGTTCACACACTGGACGCCACACACACACACACACACACGCACACACACACACACACGCACACACACACACACGCACACACACAGAGGGAGTGTAATGAATGAGTGGTTGTGAATGGACGGCTGTGTGCACTTAGCTCCGGGTGCAGCCGGCCTCGGACATAAAATGATGAATCGGCAGCGGCTTGTACGGCAGAGCCCGACGGCATCACGGGAGAGGAGGAGAGGAGGAGAGGAGAGGAGGAGAGGAGGAGAGGAGCAGAGGAGCAGAGGAGCAGAGGAGGAGAGGAGAGGAGGAGGAGGAGAGGAGAGGAGCAGAGGAGGAGAGGAGGAGGAGAGGAGGAGCAGAGGAGGAGAGGAGGAGAGGAGGAGAGGAGGAGAGGAGGAGGAGAGAGGAGCAGAGGAGGAGAGGAAGAAGGGAGCAGAGGAGCAGAGGAGGAGAGGAGCAGAGGAGAGAGGAGGGAGAGGAGGAGGGAGGGAGGAGAGAGGAGGAGAGAGAGAGGAGAGGGAGGAGAGAGGAGGAGGAGGAGAGAGAGGAGAGGGAGGAGAGAGGAAGAGGAGGAGGGAGGAGAGGAGGAGGAGGAGGAGAGGGAGGAGAGAGGAGGAGGAGGAGGAGAGGAGGAGGAGGAGGAGGAGGGAGAGGAGGAGGAGGAGGAGAGGAGGAGGAGAGGAGGGGGAGTGGAGTAGAGGAGAGGAGGAGGAGGAGAGGAGGAGAGGAGGAGGGAGGAGGAGGAGGAGAGGAGGAGGAGGAGAGAGGAGGAGAGGAGGAGAGGAGGAGAGGAGGAGAGGAGGAGGAGGAGGAGGAGGAGGAGAGGAGGAGGAGAGGAGAGGAGGAGAGGAGGAGGAGGAGGAGAGGAGGAGGAGGAGGAGGAGGAGGAGAGGAGGAGGAGAGGAGGAGAGAGGAGGAGAGGAGGAGAGAGGAGGAGAGGAGGAGGAGGAGGAGGAGGAGGAGGAGAGGAGGGGGAGGAGTAGAGGAGAGGAGGAGGAGAGGAGGAGGAGAGGAGGAGGAGGAGAGGAGGAGGAGAGGAGGAGAGGAGGAGAGGAGGAGGAGAGGAGAGGAGGAGAGGAGAGGAGGAGGAGAGGAGAGGAGGAGAGGAGGAGAGGAGGAGAGGAGGAGGAGAGGAGGAGAGGAGGAGGAGGAGGAGAGGAGAGAGGAGGAGAGGAGGAGAGGAGAAGAGAGGAGAGGAGGAGCGATTTAGAAGAGAGGAAAGAGAGAGAGAGAGAGAGAGAGGACTCTGTGGGGAAGGTGATGAAGCTGCAGCTCAGGTTCTCTGTCTCTGATGTAAGGTCTGGATCGATGGCCCCGCCCCCCAGCCAGCAGCGTCCCACCAGCCGGCTCTCGACAACTCTCCTCTCGCCCTCCCTTTGTCTCTATCCTTATCTCCTTTTCTTTTTCTCTCGCTGCCTGTCATCCATCATCCTCCTCTCCATATCTTTCCATCTCTCGGCAACAACTGTATTCCGCCACGTGTGCAATAAGCCGTCTATATTCTGGCCCGTTTCACTCGTGTAAATTCATCCTACACTGCACATTTCGGTCTTTACGTTTAAAATATATGAGGTTAGAAGCTCAGTGTGGGAGAGTACACTAGAGCTGGACTGACCGAGTAACGTCTCGGCAAATGTAGTTATAGAAGTTAAGTCAAATTGCATTAAAATACTGTAAACATTGTCACATTTAATTAAATATAGTACATTACAACCATAACTGACTGTAAATTAATAACATAATTGGCATATCAGGTAATTGCTTTGTTCTTTCTGTAATTGCAGTTCTCCCTTAAAGTCTTTGTAATACTATATAAACATAAATACTTCAAATAGTGACGATCTCATGACGTCGCTGCCAAAATGATCATATTTGCTCATTTTCTTTGCCAAATATCCGTCAGTGCATCCATAGAATTGTAAAGCTCATTTAGATTAAATATGGAAGGTATGAAATTGAAGAGTACCACATTTAATTGACATTTTATCTGTATAATGATATGAATTAGTCATACACAATGACTCGTGTGTGTAACTGGTTGATGTAGGGATGGTGGAAATAATATAAATGTTGTTTATTTGAAAAAGATGTAAAGTTAATTCATAATTTACTCGTAATCCAACTAGGTGGATGCTTTAAAATCCAGACCTATAGTTTAACTTTTTACTGTCATATGATGAGATTTAACCTTGTGAAGAGCTTTTTTTGGTATTTTCCAGTAGCTCTTTCCTATCTGAGCACCGTGTCTCTGACATCATTGTCTAAATTAACACCTAAAAGGTTTAATTGACATTTAATCCGTATAATGAGGTACTATGAATTCATTGTAATACATACACAATGACTCATGATAGTTCATCTAGGGATGGTGGCATTAATATAAACGTTTGATTGAAAAAATATGAACAGTTAACTCATTATTTACTCAGCTTTACAATGAATTCATAGTACCTCATTATACAGATAAAATGTAAATTAAACCTTTTAGTTGTTAATTTAGACACTGACGTCAGAGACACGGTGCTCAGATAGAAGGGAGCTACAGGAAAATACCAAAAAAAGCTCTTCACAAGGTTAAAACTCATCATATGACAGCAAAAGGATTAACTATAGGTCTGGATTTTAAACCATCCACCTAGTTGGATTACGCACATACACAATGACTCATGTGTGTATAGTTGATATAAACGTTGTTTGATTGAAAAATTATGTCAATATAATGACTTATTTATTTGTAATCCAACTAGGTGGATGGTTTAAAATCCATACCTGAACATTTAGTTCAAAACAAGTCAGGCTGCACAACAAACTGCAGTAGATCGCTGGAGATCCTGGCAAACTCAACACTTTACTTTACTCAGCACTTTACTTTGTTTTCCCCTTGTATATTTAGTATGAGTATTAGTATTTAGTTTTTAGTTTTTTAGTAGTTTTGTGTTTTTTAATGATTTTTATTAATGCTCTGATGTGCACCGCTGCTGTGATTTTTGAAATTTCCCCACTGTGGGACGAATAAAGGAATATCATATCATATCATATCATTTTGCTGTCATGTTATCAGAATGATGAGTTTTAACATTGTGATTAGATTTATTTTGTGTCTTTTCTATCTGAGCACTGTATCCCATGACGTCATCGTATGAATGAACTAAATAACCAGCGGAAGTCGTTGGTAGCTTCTCTGAGTGAATCCAGAATGCAGAATCTACAGGGTTAAAATAAAGCAACACTTGGGGATGCGTGTGACTGGCTGCCATTTGTATTGAGACAAATGGCTTTTTAATAGCCTTCGGGGAATGATACTAATCTAAGGAGGCTGGTCTGGCTCTTTCTCTCAGTGTGGAATAAAAAGACCCAGATTGGGTGGCAACTGGTGAAGGAAGCCCACCAGTGGAGGTTTAAAAAAAGAAATGCCACCCAACCAGAATCCACTTGTAAAAAAGGGTCGCACTAATTCGGCAGAACAAGGTGTGTTAATTCGTAGCGTTGTAAAAATAATTCAGCAGGGGGTCCAAGCATTTCAAAATACTCCCCCCTTGTTATTCCTGCTTCAAAATAAATTACATATGTAAATGTTTACTGCTCTATATTGAGGCAGTAGCACCAACGCTGTGGAACGCTCTGCCTGCACGGCTAAAGGTTTCAGATTCAAAACAATAGTTAAACTCCATCTGAAAACATACCTGTTTCCACTGGCATTGGGTTAATTTAAATATTATATGGCCTGATTTTTTATCTTTTCTGTTTATTTATTTTACTGCACCATCTTTTACAGTGTATTGTACTTTGCTCTTTTAACTGTTGAAATGTTTTGGCCCCTGTTATTGACAAATTGTTTTAATTGACTACTGTACTGCACTTTGTGACACTTTGTCTGTGATAAGTGCAGTAAATAAATACACTTTACTTATTTACTTTTAACCATGCTCAGTTTAGGTTAAAGCTAATCTTTGTTAAAAAAATAATAATAATAAAAATATTTACATATTACCATTACAATAAAAAAACACACTAACTAAGTGTTTGCAATTTAAATAAATCGTTTTTTTAACAGAAGGTAATAAAAACATACTAAAAGTCTCAAACATAATAAAACACTGACTAGAACTAATTAAAATGTCAAAAAAAGACAAAAAAACACGTCCTTGTTTTGGCCCCTGTTATTGCCAAATTGTTTTAATTGACTAGTGTGCTGCACTTTGTAACATGTTGTTTGTGATAAGTGCAATAAATAAATAAACTTTACTTATTTAGTTACTTTTAACCATGCTCAGTTAAGGTTAAGTTAACCGTTGTTAAAATATATATATATTTACATAGCCTCGTTATAATAAAAAAACTAAGTGTTTACCATTTATATATATTTTTTTTTTTAACAGAAGAGAATGAAATAAACTAAAAACCCCAAACATAATAAAACACTGACTCGAACTAATTAAAATGTCATAAGACAAAAAACTATATCCTTGTTTTGGCCCCTGTTATTGCCAAATTGTTTTAATTGACGAGTGTGCTGCACTTTGTAACACATTGTCTGTGATACGTGCAATAAATAAACTTTACTTACTTAGTTTTTTTTTAACTATGTTTTAGGTTAAGTTAAAAATTGTTAAAAAAAAAAAAAAAAAAATATATATTAAACAAAATAAAAATAAAAACTTTTTTTTTTTTTTTTTTTTTTTTTTTTTTTAAACTAAAATAAAAAACATAATAAAACACTGACTAGAATTAATTAAAAGGTTATAAGACAACAACAAAAACTAATTTGTTTTGGCCCCTGTTATTGCCAAATTGTTTTAATTGACGAGTGTGCTGCACTTTGTAACACATTGTCTATGATACGTGCAATAAATAAATACACTTTACACACGTACTTATATAAATGCTGTAAATATAATTGGGACAGAGGGCTGTGCACCATCTCCAGAAAACCAAAACAAAAGATTGCATTTCACGTGTAGTTTCTCTGTGTATGGCGACAACAGCCCTGGTGCTGAAGGAGGCCCGTCCCTCCTCATCCTCATTAAGTCGTGTTGTAGCCCCACGAGCAGACGCGAGACTGAGGAAGCTATTGTTAGTGTGGTGGAGTCTGGAGTTGTCGTGGAAAAAAAGCTCTAGTCTCATCTGTCAGCGGGAGTATAAGTGTTTCAAAACTAAACACACGGCGCTCAGACAGCGAGCCTCCACGACACCTCGAGCACATTTAACATGCTCGTCTCAAATGCCGTTTAAGTGGTTGCAAGATTAAACAAAAAATGCACTTGAACCTTTTAATATTGGCGTGTTATAAATGGGGCAGCAAGAGTCGGTGTTTTCTATAAAAATGGTGAATAAAACAATCAAGTTATGTAGTGTAATATCTCCCCACTTGGCTTTATTCATTGCCCTTTACTGCGTCTTCAATTTGAGGTTAGTGATGTATTTTTTAGGCTAATGAGCTGTAACAATGGTAAATTAGTGGCCTGTAAATTGATACAAGAGTGGAAAATGAAGACGGACGAGTATCTGGGCGGAAGAGTGAGCATCGTGGTTTTGGCAGAGGAGACGGTCTTTAAACACGATATCCATCAGAGTAAATATGAACATGATATGATAAGGATGTGTTGTTTTAACTGGAAAGGTTTGAATTCAGTTGTGGAATTAAAGATGTAACATATTGGCAATTAATTAAAAAGATTCTTGAATACCTAGATTTCATAAATAAATACGTAATAATGTAAGTCAATCCCATGTATCACTCACAATGGATATGAGTGATGTCATATTTACATCAAATATTTTGTAACTTAATAATATAATTAACTGTAATTCTTTACATACAGAAATGTTGCGTGTATAATATATATATATTTATATATATATATATATATTATATAAATATATAATTTATATTAGGGCTGTCAATCGATTAAAAAAAATTAACTAATTAATCGCACATTTTGAAATTGCGATTAATCGCGCTTAAAAGTGTTTTCCTTCTTTTTAAAGACAAAACCTCACACAGAGCTGTGTTTTCAAAGAGGCTCCTACATATACAGTGCCAGCGAGGTATTTAATATTGTGGATGATAAATTGTTTCTTCAGTGAAACATCAGATTAGTAAAAAAAAGAAGTATATTGAGACCCCATTGGTCCTGTCATCTTTAACATTGAACAGCAGCAGAACCAGTGGCCTTGGTAACTGACTGACATTCAAATATGTCCTGTTCACCCTCTGGAGGCTGGGGGCATTTTATACATTTTACAAAATAAATTAAATTCACCGTTTAAAGTCTTTTGCATGTGACACACCCCCACGTGTTATACATCAAACATTCCAGAACAATCTCAGCTCTGAAATGAGGCTCATTGTCCTCGCGCCGTGTTCTCTGGTTCTCTGACTGACAGGCTGCTAAATGAGCCTTACCTGTGAGGTGGGAGGTCCTTTGTGATTTACTGAGTGTTCATTGGTTGTTTTTTTCCCGAAATGTTGACAGACAAACGGATTGACAAATCACGTTGAAGGTTTCGTGTGACGAGTTCTTTCCGCGCCGCGTCACCCGACACGTCGCCCCTCCGTTCCTCTGTGTATCAGAGGGGGAGACGGGAGGAAGGAGGAGCAGGAGGAAACCCGACTGATTCATCCACGAGTTAAACTGATTTCTGCTCCTTATTTTCGCGGAGAAATAATTTGCCGCGGTTTAAAAAATAAAAAATAAAAATTTGCGTTAAAATATTTTAGTGCGTTAACGCGGCCAAATTAATCGCATAGATTAACGCGTTAACGCTGACAGCCCTAATTTATATATAAATATATATATTTTTTATATGAATTATATATTTATATATCAATTATATATTTATATATCAATTATATATATATATTTATTTATATGTATATATAAATTTTATATATATATTTATATAAACATTTTATATATATATGTATATATATTTGTACTTATATATATATTTATATATAAATTATATATTTATACATATGATATATATGTATAATATATATATATATTTATATATTTGGATATATATATATATATATTTAGAAAAAAATATATATATTCTACAGTACCATTGCAATGATTCAAAACATTTTCTAAAATTCGGCTCAACGGCGCTTAAGGAGATGCGACGTGTGGATATGAAGTTTCCTCCCGCAGCAGAGATGATATGAGCCGTGGCAAACACACGAGATGGCCTATCTCTTCCCATCCGCGTGGGCGGAGGGGCTCCTCGTCGCGGCCTTATCTAAACCCATCTGACACCTCACACAACCGTAGAGCCGACACGTCAGTGCTGATTGCGCAACTCATCTCGGAGGGGAGGTCTCACTCCCTCGTGTTTGTGGTCTCTCTTCATCTCCTCACAAATACACAGCTGAGCTGCCCCGCCTTCTGGCTCCATCAATATTTCACCCAAAAAAACTCCAGCAAATAATTCATACCATCGGCTGTCCAACACGTCCCGGATCCGAGAATACGGAGTGGGTCGGTACCGGTAGAAGACTCGTTGGAAGGACAGGAACAGAGGGATGTATCGCGTGGTCGTGTGCTTACACACGGTAACGCTCTGGATACGAACCAAAAGGCTGGAGGCCATTTACAAAAAAACAAAAACAAGGAGCTGCGTGAAGGAACTGAAGTAGACAAGAAAGACGAATGTGCATATGGACTTCATCTTCGGCAACAGGTTCCTCTGCAATCTGTTGACAGAGCCGTGACAGCCCCGAGGCCTCAGAGAGAGAGAGAGGGCGCGAGAGAGAGAGAGAGAGAGAGAGAGAGAGAGAGAGACCTCGCCATGCATGTAACACTGTGGGGGTCTATAGACTGGAGGAAGTTGATGGGAGGAGATTTTAAAAAAGGTGACGACTGGTGTTGGCATTTTATCTTTTATCCTGACCAATTGCTTTGTCTTCCTTTTAAAAAATAAACTCATCTTTCCCTCTCTTCGATAGCTTTATCGCTGTCCCTATTAAGCCCCTCCCCCACACTAAATCTAAATTTCAAATGAGTTTTTCAAACGAGCAGCGACCCCTCCTTGTGAAGCGCACGCAGAGTGCGATGCTCTTATACTGTAGTACATGACATCATCATATCTGAGCCGCCACAATAAAGGTCTGACATGTTGTTCTGATACATGTTGATGAACCGCTGCGTCGTCACGGTAAATCATCTTCTTAACCCTCCTGTTGCCTTTATATTTACTAACATATTTTACCCTCGGGGTCAATTTGACCCCAGCAATTAAAACCTCCAGAAAATTATTAGAATTTATATTGTTTTCCAAGTTTAAGTGTGAGGTACTTTATGTTTGTTTGTTGACTACCTAAATAGCCCTTTAAATATATTAAAAAGTTGATATTTCTTATATGTTTGACACAGTGAAAAACAGCCTGGGGTCAAATTGACCCCAAAGAACACCGACGTTAAACATTGAATGGGGTCAAATTGACCCTAAAGGTAACAGGAGAGTTAAAAGATGGATGTGTGTGCGATAGGTAGTAGTGTTCTGTACTGAGGAGATTTAATACAATGTGATTATTGTGTTTCACTTGTGGTATTTTAAATTATACTTAAAAAATGTATCTCACGTGTATGTCACATGTATGAGGTTTAACTTTTTCTTTTTTGATGCGAAAATATCACAAAGAATATTATTCAGCCTCGGCTACAATTTGGTGAGACAGCAAAATGGATCTTGAATACATCTGGAAAAAAATCTGATTGACATCACTTCATGATGTCTGATATGCAAGTAAATTTAATGTAACGCTGCAGAAACTTAGGTTTAATTTCATCAGAGTAACCGGGCAACGGGCGTGAGAACACATCGACATTTTGAAATGAAATAAATTACTTCCAAAAACATGACATCACAAAACAGACTTATTACATTAACCCTTTAACCCTCCTGTTACCTTTAGGGTCAATTGGACCCCATTCAATGTTTAATGTCGGTGTTCTTTCGGGTCAATTTGACCCCAGGCTGTTTTTCACTGTGTCAAACATGTAAGAAATATCAACTTTTTTATATATTTAAAGGGCTATTTAGGTAGCCAGCAAACAAACATAAAGTACCTCACACTTAAACTTGGAAAACAATATTAATTCTCAGAATTTTCTGCAGGTTTTAATTGCTGGGGTCAAATTGACCCCACGGGTAAAATATGTCAGTAAATATAAAGGTAACAGGAGGGTTAAACATTGAATGGGGTCAAATTGACCCTAAGGTAACAGGAGGGTTAAAATGGTTTCTGAAAAACATTTGATTTTGATCAACGGACGCCGATTCCAAACAAGATTTTCCGAACACATATTTCCACAGCCGTGGTTACATTAAGAACCACTGTTCTTCATCATATTTCCAGGAGGGTCTGCATCACAGCTGAGAGCTTCACACACTCCGGTGTCGGCTTCAGTGAAGCGTGCCGGTGTGTTGGAGGCTGTTTGCTCAGAGCTGCTGAGCCTCTGGTGGGCCGGCGTGAAGCAGGACGCTCATCTCACAGGCCACGCCCACTGAGAGGATATCGCCCACAAGGGGTCTCATAGGCATACAAAAAAACATACCGTACCTGAACTATTCATACACTCTGTCATACTCATTGAATGTGTTTATGTAACTCTGTAATGCTTCCTTCTGGTCACATGACATCTATTCTTCTCTCCATCCTGGAGAGGGATTCTCCTCTGTTCCTCTCCTGAAGGGTTCTTCACTTTTTTCCCCGTGAACGTTTTTTCTTCTTCTATTCCTTAGGAGTTTTTCATGATCCGATGTGAGGTCAAAGGTCAGGGATGTCGTACGCGTCCGGATTTGTAAAGCCCTCTGAGGGGAATTCGTAATCTGTGATATTGGGCGACACAAAATAAACTGAATTGAATGTGTCGTCCTGACGACCTTCAGGTGATTTCTCTCCGTCGAGTTATTGGTGACCTCAGACGGCCTCTCTTCACCCAAAAAAAGGGTGGAACTATAAGGAACAGTCACGTAAAAGTCTCCGCTCTTGTCATGTGACATATTCTGCCCCCCCCCCCCCCCCCCCCAGGCAGAAACATCTCGGCCCGCTAATGTGTCCGATCCGGCCGACCGGCCAGGAGACGGCGGCCAGCGGAGCAGATAATCACATCATCTGAGTGAGACCTGCACGGCCCCTAATGCTGCTGCTGATGATGGAGATAATACTGATGCTGCCCCCCCCACCCCACCCCCACCCCCACTGTCCAACAAAAGAAGGTGCGTCTGCGCGTCTGTGTGTGTTTTTTATGGTTATAAAATGATTATTGTAAGTGAAAACAAATGCATTTCCTTATGCAGCAGTGGTCTGATAAGCAGACAGACATATGTGGAACCACTTAAAGACACACACACACACACACATACACACGTATACACTTACAAACGCACACTCTCATGATGGCAGCACTTTTGCATATGGCGTGCGACACTCGTACACACACTTTGCAGACATCATATGAATCCATTTGTCATATATAATGGCATTTTTTTTTTCATCCGCCTTTTCTAATCGTGATCGCGTGTCATTCGGCTTTAAGGGTTCGCATTAAACGCACAGACCAGTAAACAGAGGCACGTATGATGTCTGCGAAAGTGCTGCCACATTAAACGTGTGTGTCCAAGTGTGTGTGTGTGTGTAAGGGCTTCCACATATGCTTTAATAGGAAATGTGTTTGTTTTGACTTACAATTAAAACGTCTTCATTTGAGCTGAGTAATCATTTTCACTGAGTGATGATCTCAGCATCACTTACCAGAGATGGATTTATGTATGTATGACTGATGGGAATCAATGGGCTTCCTGGTGGGGGGGGGGGATCAGCGGCCGCAGGTACCGGCCAATCAGATTCACCGAAACACCAACGGCTGCACGGCTAAAGGTTGAACTAACGGCTAATAATAACACATTTGAGTCCAAAGCAATAGACGATAAAGGGAGAACACACTTTTTTAAGGAAGTTAATATAATTCATTCTAATTGCAACGAGACACTTTGGACTTATCGTAGCAGGAAACACAGCGTGGCTGCGTTGCGTTTAAGTGCCTCAGTAATCCGTATCGATTAGTTTGCACTCTCCGTGGCAGGGCCTGGAAACTATAACGCTAAATAGAGTGCAACACTCATTAACGTTATCAATGAGACGTGGAGCTTTCCTCCTGTGTCGTGCAACCGTATTAATGCAGAGGAGCACAGTTCATGTCGGGACGTCGCTTATCAATTGTATACGTTTTTATTTATGTAATGCACGTGGTGCATTTGTAAATTATAAATATAATCGTCAGGGAAAAATATTCTATGAAGTTCTTAAATTATGATGTTCTTCCAAAATATGTTGTTCTTAAATTATGAAGTTCTTCCAAATTAGGATGTTCTTTCAAATAAGGATATTCTTCCAAAATATTATCTTCTTAAATTATGATGTTCTTCTAAATGATGATGTTGTTAAATTATGAAGTTCTTAAATTATGATGTTCTTCCAAAATATTATCTTCTTAAATTATGATGTTCTTCTAAATTATGATGTTCTTACAAACGATGTTCTTCTAAATTATGATGTTTTTAAATTATGAAGTTCTTAAATTATGATGTTCTTCCAAAATATGTTGTTCTTAAATTATGAAGTTCTTCCAAATTAGGATGTTCTTTCAAATAAGGATATTCTTCCAAAATATTATCTTCTTAAATTATGATGTTCTTCTAAATGATGATGTTGTTAAATTATGAAGTTCTTAAATTATGATGTTCTTCCAAAATATTATCTTCTTAAATTATGATGTTCTTCTAAATTATGATGTTCTTACTCATGATGATCTTCTTAAATTATGATGTTCTTACGAATGATGATCTTCTTAAATTATGATGTTCTTACTAATGATGATGTTCTTAAATTATGATGTTTTTCCAAATTAAGAAGTGCTTCCTAATTATGAAGTTCTTAAATTATGATGTTCTTCCAAGTAATGAAGTTCTTCAAAAATATGATGTTCTTAAAATATGATGCTCTTCTTAATTATGAAGTTCTTCCAACTTATTATGATCTTCCAAAATCTGAAGTTCTTAAATGATGAAGTTCTTAAATTATGATGTTCTTAAATTATGAAGTTCTTCCAAAATCTGAAGTTCTTAAATGATGAAGTTCTTTCAAATGATGAAGTTGTTAAATTATGATGTTCTTAAATTATGAAGTTCTTCCAAAATCTGAAGTTCTTAAATGATGAAGTTCTTTCAAATGATGAAGTTGTTCCAATACTTTTGGTGAAGCTGAGAATACTGAGAGCAGATTATTGCGTTGAGTGATGCTCTGCAGTGTTTAGTCCTTCTCAACAGAAGCATTCAGCAACATGTGTCGTGTGCTTGTAATATTTACTAAACAACATTATGGGATGTTTCATTTTCATTGTGTATTGGCACTCGCATTGACACGGGGGTCGGCCCCTGGACTCTTGTTGTTGCGGGGAACATATTTAAATGAGTATTTAACTACATTCATTGAACGCCAAGTGGCCGGTGTGATAAATTACATTTTATGGTTATGCTTATGGAGGAGGGCCACAAATCAAAACACGCTCCCCATCTCTCTGCAAGGGGAGGGAACCAAAAATGGAACGGGGGTGTGTGTGAGAGACGATGAATGTCACCCGGCATCTTGTTGATTAAAATGATCCCCGTGGACGAAAGAGGGGAGGGGGGAGAGGGGTAGAGGGGGGGGGACAAAGAGAAACGCAAAGGGCGAGGAGGGAGAGACAAAGTGAATAGTAAAAACCGAGGACAACGGGAGAAAAAAACTGACAGTGAAATATCGTTTTGAGGGAGGGAAAGGAGGAATGACGGGGAGACGCGGCGGCGGGCGCAACGCAGAGCTCACGGGGATCAAATCTTGTTAACCTTGTGGCGTGACCTTGGCCAGCAGCTGACACCAGCGATCATCTTTTAGGTCGCCGTCACGAAGCCACTCTGGCTAATTGACGTTACGGCCACGGCCGCACGGCAGGCCGCCTCGGAGAGAGAGAGAGAAGCGGCGCCATTCATGGAAACTTTTTTTTGGGACTAGTTTTTACAGAAAATTGGCACGGAGGAGGACGACGGGGCCGCTTTTCAAATCAGTCTTTTTTCTAATGCACATCATTTTATGATTTGTACGAGCGAGATATCAAATGACCTCGTGGTGGAGTGTTTATGCTGTGCCGTTATTTGTCTTTCAGTCACAGAGCCCCACTCGGCTCACACACGTGGCCCGTTGGCATCATCAGATTGCACGATGATACAGGTTTTTTTCTTTGTTCAGAAATCCTTAATTTTGTATCTGTGATGCAGCATCTGTTTCACTTGATTCTGTTCATACACCTCAGAAAATAAACACAAAAATAACGATTTGGGTAACCAAAGAAGTAGAACATTGCTAATGTAACATTGCCTGATGGATCATCGAGGTCTGGATCGTGGAATATGCCGACTACCAACTACGCCATGGCCCTGCTGAGACTCCGCCCACTCCTCCTCCCCACCGCCATCTGCCTGATGGATCGTGGAGGTCTCCATCGTGGAATATGCCTACTATGAACTATTCATACACTCTGTCATATTCATTGAATGTATTTTAACTCTAATTCTGTCCTTCTGGTCACATTATATCTATTGCATCTGTCCATCCTGGAGAGGGATCCTCCTCTGTTGCTCTCCTGAAGGTTTCTTCCCTTTTTTCCCCCCTGAAGGGTTGTTTGGGAGTTTTTCCTGATCCGATGTGAGGTTCTGGGACAGGGATGTCTATGTGTACAGATTGGAAAGCACACATTTTCACAAATTTGTAATTTGTGAAAATGAGCTATACAAATAAACTGAATTAAACTGAATCAAAGGTCCTAAAACCTGTTACATGTGTATTCTATTTCATTTAAACCTTTATTTAACCAGGTGAGTCCCATTGAGATTAAACATTTCTTTTTCGATGGTGACCTGGACAAGACAGGCAGAAACACGTGGTTACAACCAAAAAAACACAGAAGTTAAAAGAAACTAAAAGTTACGTAACAGACTTAATTTAAGAAACATCGATATTTTCTTTAATTTCATATTTAAAAGCAGTAAGTGGTAACAGTTCTTTGAGTTTCAAAATGTTCTGCAACATGTTCCAGGATGAGGGCGCGGGGAACACAAAAGCCCTTTTTTCCATTTCCATCGTGGCGTTTGGGACGGTGAGCATCAGGAAGTATTTTAAGACCTTCACCTTTTCTGCATGATGAAGACACCTCAGCTGGTCTGGGAGCAGACCAACGATCGCCTAACTCTGTGAGGCATTCAGCACACAACTTGATTGACATTTTTTTTAAACGTAAGAATATAGTGATTACCGTAAACGCATCATCATAAACTAGAACGGGCACTCGGTAGAGCGCATACCTTCGCATATCACAAGATTGGGCATTGAATTATGAACATGTTGGCATTAGTTGCATGCCAATTGGATACAAATTGACCGTGCTATGGTAAAAAGGAGATTTTGACCTTTCCATGACCTTGACATTGACCTTTGACCCCATTGATCCCAAAATCTAATCAAATGGTCCCCGGATAATAACCAATCATCCCACCAAATTTCATGCGATTCGGTTTAAAACTTTTTTTGTTATGCGAGGAACACACATACAAATAAATAAATAAATAAATACACGGCGATCAAAACATAACCTTCCACATTTTCAATGCGAAGGTAATAAACATCATGGTATTGTAAATTGCAGCAGGAAGTGACATCATAACAAGCCCGGCCGACCTACTCAGATTCCCACTTCTGGGGCCTTTTAAAAAAAAATCCACGACTTCTTCGGATGACTGTACTCCTGAGTCGTGTTTCACGGCAAGAATAACAAGACGGTGTGTCACGGGAAGCCGGCGCGAGGAGCTGAAGCAGTTTGTTCTTGACAGTCTCTGTGAGTCGGGACCTCTCCTGACCCTCTGAGTCTGCGGTAACGGTGGAACTTCTTTGATGACCACAGATTTACGGGGATGCGTTTACTTATCGCACCTCATGGGGGGGGGGGCGGCAGGGAGGGAGAATGGGGCTTTTTTTTTCTTTTTCTCATAGAGAATTGGACAATTTATACCTGGTCGGGATCCCGAGAGTGCTTCTTTACATTCTAAAGGGGAAGGATCAGATCCACAGAGCAATGCATCTCACGTTTATTTGGTTTTAAAAGGAGGCCTCATGCACACATGAGGATGTAGATACAACTTCTAGTGTAGTCGCAACGCAAAGTTTCTCCATGTAGAATATTTGGTTGAATGTCCAAATTTGAATAGGGCTGGGCAACATATGGATAGTGTGATATAAGATAAGACTTCATCTTATTTTTGATATTATCTTTCTGGTATTAAAAGCTGCCGTACAGTACAGTGACGGTGAAGTTATTAAACTTATCCGTTCTATGGTTTGAAAACAATAGTCAATATTTAACCCTAAAATATTGTCGCATTATCGAGGTACTCTACTCTGTGGTGCAAACAGAAAAATGAAAATGGTTCTTCAGAGTGATGCCATAGAAGATCCATTTGTGGTTCCACAAAGAACCTTTCAAACCAGGGTTCTTTAAAGAACCATTTCCTTATATAGTTCTCCAAAGAACCTATAAAGGTGTCTCAAAGAACTTTAAAAAATGGTTCTTTAAGGCACCATTTCTGGTTCTACAAAGAACCTTTCAAACCAGGGTTCTTTAAAAGAACCATTTCCTTAAATAATACTTCAAAGAACCTATAAAGGTGCCTCAAAGAACCTTAAAAAATGGTTCATTAAGGCACCATTTCTGGTTCTTCAAAGAACAGTTCACTCCAGGGTTCTTTAAAGAACCATTTTCTTAAATAGTTCTCCAAAGAACCTTTAAAGGCATCTCAAGGAACCTTAAAAAATGGTTCTTTAAGGCACCATATCTGGTTCCACAAAGAACCATTCAAACCAGGGTTCAAAGAACCTATAAAGGTGTCTCAAAGAACCTTCAAAAATTAGGTTCTTTAAGGCACCATATCTGGTTCCACATAGAACCTTTCACACCAGGGTCCTTTAAAGAACCATTTCCTAAAAGAGTTCTTCAAAGAACCTATAATGGTGCCATCAAAACATAGTTCTCCAGTAGGTGATGGTTCTTGGTAGAACCCCAAAGCCTTTTAAAGAACCATTTATAAACCATTATTTTGTGGAGATGTGAAAAAAACAAACGCACCCTTCTTCTATTGTCATCTTTTTGTAAAAGTACACATACTGTGCTCTTCAAATATTCCCAAGTTATTTATCTTCACTTTTTTAACACGTATATATTTAAAAGTTAGCATCAAATGGCGTGAACATGTTTTGCCCCAGCGTGCAGAAGTTGTCCCATAATTGGCGAAATACTGTACTTGCACAAACTCAAACGTCCCCCCGCACACCCTCTGTCTCTGCAGTCGAAGTCAATTCATTCCCTTTTCCACTCCACTTGCAGCAGATCTCCGCCTCATAAACATGCTGAGGTTGTCCGACAACTGTTGGTGGTACACGCCTAACCTCTGACCTCGCAGTCGTCCCTCAGTGGAGCCCCCTCTCGTCTGCCTAATCTCTAATGCCTTTCAAGCTCCACTCTAATTCATTACTTCCTCTTCCACTGGCCTGCCAGGGGTCACGTAAATGACACACCGGCCGCACCGGACCCCGCGATGACCGAGGAGAGGCCAAAACACTGGTTCTGGCGTACCGTGCTCTGAACGGATCGGGCCCCGTCTACATCCGGGATATGGTCACACCGTACACCCCGGGACGTTCGCTCCGCTCGGCAACAGCCAACCGACTTGTGACTCCTGCACCTCGAGCTAACCACTCGAAATCCAGACTGTTTGCTGTCCTGGCTCCTCAGTGGTGGAACGAGCTCCCCACTGACATCAGGACAGCAGAAAGTCTCTACATCTTCCGCCGGAGACTGAAAACACACCTTTTCCGACTATATCTGGATTAAAACACAGATTTGCACTTCAGTGGCACTTAAATAGCTCTTATTGTGGTACTTTTGTAGTTCGACTATGTTGAGGAAATGTTACTTCCTGTATTCTTGTTGTTCTTAGTTTATACTCTCGGTTGAATGCATTTATTGTAAGTCGCTTTGGATAAAAGCGTCTGCTAAATGACATGTGATGTCATGTAATGTAATGTAACGTGCGTTTAGTGTCGTGAGGCCCGAGCGTGCACGGAACCAAAGCGAAGCGAATAAAACTAAAACAAGTGCGCGACGGATCGTCCGACTCGTCGCCGCGGAAAGGTGAAGAGTCTCGGTGCGCGGTGATAAAGGAAAGGGAACAATGGCCTCGGCGGGGACGTGGGCGTGAGTTATGATGTCACTGAGAGGACCTCAGTCTATTAAGGAGCAGCAGGGAGTGTGATTGAGGTCATGGGAGAGTGAACTTGAAGATGGCAGGCCGGTTGTGGTAAGGTAGCATGTGTTTTGCATGATAAAAATCTGCTTATAACCAACCATAAAAAAAATATATTCACATGCATGACAGACATATGTTGAAATATGCTTCCCTCTCTCTTGAAGTGGTTGAGGAAGATGATGCAATCTGAGGGGTAATTGTTGGTCGAGGTCAGTCGGTGATATCGCATTCATCGGTATTTAAAATGATTTGCAAATACGGCCCCGCATACACAGTCATTAAACACACAGGTGCCTCGAATTATCTCCACGGCCCGTTTATTGTAGATTTATCATATTGTCATTTTTTAAAATATATTCATTGGCTTGCACAGACGTGACATAATAAGCAATGAGATCAGAAGTATGTTGACGATTAATTTTGTGATGAATAAACCTCATGTGTGTAATAAAGAGTCAATGTCATGCAGATGATTGTGCAAATGTAACAGGGGCTCTTTTGTTTTTTTTAGACAATAATACATAGAAAGGAGCAATCATGAGCCCAAAAATTAAGAAATAATTTTTTTTACATACATAAAATAAATTTGCAAAAGTTCTCCAGATCTCTCCCTTTGGATAACAACAATGTTTGCTATTTTTATTTTGTATTTATAATTCATGGAACTGCAGAGTTTAAAGTTCAGCACGATGTTTGGAAGCCAACAGCTGAATATTGTTGTATTTTGCTAACGTGCTGTACAGTTGTACAGCAAATTTTGATTTTATATATTTATTTATAATAAAAAAAGTTAGTTTGTTATTGTTTTATGTTTGTCATGGTCTGTCAAGAGACAACAGATGCACATTAGCTGTTTAGCTACAATCTGGTGTAGTGCATCAAATGGTGAAATGTATGTTACATGGTCCCTTTAAGATAAAGATAATAATAAAAAAAATTAAAAATGAATACAGATGTTTGAATCCTCATCATATAGTGTCAGCTCACACAGTATATTACATTAAAGGGATCGCCACAAGAAAAGCTTTTCGGATCAAACGTAATCACATTAATCTATATGGTCTGCAGGTATCCTTGAATAAGGAGAAATAAGCTTCCAAATAAATAGAGGTAATCAAAACCTATCTTCTCGGCATGTATATGGATTAATATCTACGAGCTACATCATGTTTATGATAAAAAAACTGTTCACAACCAGAGGCAGCACTAAAGTGCTCTTTCATATTCTATAATATATGATTGACGGGCATGTTTCAGGTTGATTAAAAAGTCAAGATATGAAACGCACATCTATAATAATAGTCCTGCCAAAGTCAAACAGCATTGCGATGAAGTTATTGGCAATGTGATTGAACTCCAGGTAATTACAACAGGTCCCATAATAATCATATGAAGTTTCATACTTTCAATAAAGTCCTCCGGCGCATTACCGCGGCCCCATTTTTTTGGGGAAATCATATCTGATCGACGTCGCTGTTGCTTACACACAATCTGTTATGTGGCGTTCCGGTCGGGCCGCTGCCAGAAAGCCTCTCCACGCGCCTTCCATAACTCTTACCACCGTGAACGATTTTTTCTTTAATTAAAATGACGACGGGCTCGGGCTGAACTCTGGAGATGTCACAAATAGTTGGTTTTTTTCGCCTCCAAAGAGTCTCCATCGAGGTTCTAGGGGGCGGCAGAATTAAAGGCAATTCGAGCTTCTTCTTTTTTTTTTAAGAACTTGTTAATCACGTCTTCTTCTTCATTCAATTATCAACAGCCGCAGATTGATGCATTCAAGAGATAGCGAGATAGGGAGAAACAGAATTCAATCGCTTTCTATCGGCTTATGGCTTGTCATCTGTCCCCTTTTCTGGATTATATATTGATATGCTGGCGACCCCGTGCATTTACTGTATTGGATTTTTTTATTACTCACCTTTGAGCCTGTGTTGAAGAATAACCGCTGACCCCCTGGACAGCCTTTGTGTGTGTGTGTGTGTGTGTGTGTGTCGGGGTTTGTGTGTGTGTGCACAATTGGGCCGGTGTGAGTACATACATAAGACACACACACGCTTTCGCGTGCGTGTCATTACGTTTGTCTTGTCGAGATGGGGTATGCGTCGAGGGTCAGAGGGTCAGGTGGTTGGGTTTGGGGGTGGGATGGGGTGGGGGGGGGTACTGGGGGTTGGTTTGATGTAGTTAGAGGTGGAGGGGGGTGGGGTCGGGGGGAGAGGTTGGCTCCCGGGGCTGAGTGCGGGAGCCGGAGAGTTGGAAGGTCACGTTCATAAATTGTTACTAGTGTGCCGGGGCTTAATTGAAAAGGCTGGAGAAGGAACGGGACCCCTGATCTGTGCCCCCCCCCCCCCCACGCCCCTCCAGTTGCGACCCTTAAAGGTCTTCACTCATTCAACTGTGCATCTGTGTCTCTGTCTGTCATGGTACAGACAGATTTTAAATATGATTTCATATACAGCCACTGTATTTAGTGCTGCTCTTCTTGTCGTTGTTCTGGCATGAAGACATCACAAAGTTTACTAACTAGAGCCCCGTTAGCCGACGCCTTAGCGGCCGCTAATGAGGTAGCCTCAGTGGCTCACACTCGATGTTGTGTAAACTAACATGGAGAGCAGCACATGTCTCCAAATAGAGTGTTTATCTCCTACAGTAGTATTTTTAACTGCAATATATGTGAAAAGAAACATTCAATTAAGTTGCCCAACTCTGTTTATTGGTTAACTTGACTGTTGATGATCAATTCATTATTATCGTCAATTATCAAGTAAAAATACACTACCGTTCAAAAGTTTGGGGTCACTTAGAAATGTCTTTATTTTTCAAAGAAAAGCACTGTTTTTCAATAAAGATAACATTAATCAAAAATACACTCTATACATTGTTAATGTGGTAAATGACTATTCTAGGTGGAAACGTCTGGTTTCTAATGAAATATCTCCAGAGGTGTATAGAGTTCCATTTCCATCAACTATCACTCCAGTGTTCTAATGGTACATTGGGTTTGCTAATCGCCTTAGAAGACTAATGTCTGATTAGAAAACCCTTGTGCAATTATGCTAGCACAGCTGAAAACAGTTATGCTGGTGATATAAGCTATACAACTGGCCTTCCTTTGAGCTTGAAGTTTGAAGAACAAAATTAATACTTCAAATATTAATCATTATTTCTAACCTTGTCAATGTCTTGACTATATTTTATATTCAATTTTCAATTCATTTGATAAATAAAAGTGAGTTTTCATGGAAGACACGAAATTGTCTGGATGACCCCAAACTTTTGAACGGTAGTGTACATACACAAGATTAGAAGTTAGAAAGAATAACAATTAGATTGCTTATTCAACTTGGACACTTTAAAGACCAAATAGATGTATTATTCAAAATCATATTAATAAACTGATTTACTGTTAACAGGCTCGATGGTTTATTTAGGCAAGGTGAAAAATAAGAAATCAATCAATAACAGATAATAGATCCCCGTTAGCTGACACCTTAGCGGCCGCTAATGACGTAGCCTCAGAGGCTCATGCTGTATGTTGTGTAAACTAACACGGAGAGAGAAATGGCGAGTTATTTCCCTAAACTAATCATAATCAGCCATTGGGATCACGTATAAAAAAAAATCAATAAAGGAATAACAACAAAGAACAAATATGAAATATGTGTAAAAGCACTACAGTGTGTTTTTAAACCACTTGAATTGAATAATCATGACATCATCAACGTGTGAAAGCATTTTGGATGCATGAGAAAAAAAACAATGGATACAGGAAAAGGCCATTTGCTGCCTTCTCAAAATGCAGCTGCCCCGCAATAACATTACCGCGACCATAAATCCGAAGACGCCCATTAGCCGGTCACTCGGCGTGGCAGCAGAGGCTCCACCGAGTGTCAACACTAATCCGTTGTATTCTTAATGTATTCACTCTTCCGTAGGTACAGTATCTCCGTGGCCCCATCACTGATAATCATCTCGGTCCATTAATCTTTGAGCCCGCCGCTCCAGATAACCCCACTCCCGTGTTGACAAAGCAACGGCTCATTTATAAAGCAAGAGGTCTCCCGCCTCGCCGTCAAGCCCCATGGACGCCGAAAATCTGTCCCGCCAAACAAAGCGATCATAAAGCATGAATAGAAGAGAGAAGAAGTCTGCTGTGTGAAACGCGATCTGACGTCGTCTTTACATTCTACACGGGTGACACGCGGTCGCGGTCCTTTTGAAGAGCCGCGTGGCTCGATCTGTCATCTCTCACCGGGAGGAAATCCATCCAGGGGTCGCTTTTGTCCCGGAGGTGGTCAAACATATCATTTTGACACACGCCGGGCGTTTTTTTGGATCACGGACAGATTTACTGCCGCTGGAGGTGGAAGGAAAAGGAAGGAAGGAAACTCCTTCTCGTGTTACTCTGAGAGGGGAAAGATAACGATGTTTGTCGTCCTTTTTCTGTCTTTGTGTGTGTGTTAATGTCTCTCGTGTCTCAGGTTGGGTGAGGAGAGGTCTGGTTTTAGGGAAATGAGCTTGTTTGCCTACTTGCCCAGAGTTGGATGAGAAGATCAATCCCACCGTGTCTGTACAGTGAGTATGAAGCGTGCACTAGCTGTTAGCTTAGCACACATTTAGGAAGCGGAGGGCTCTGTCCACAAGAAGCTAAATCATTGACCTTTTGCTAAGTCCTGCCCCTAGAACACAGGCTGACCAATCACAACGTAGCGTTGGCTAGCTCTGACCTCGGTCCAATAACTATCCAGTTGCGACTTTCATGCAATCATATCGGATGTTCTTCATTTTCAGGCAGAGTTTGTGGATTTTTAGCTCTTGGCTACACGTTATTTGATTGTAAAATTCGTTGCCCGGAGAGGTTGGACGGGAGATTTCTAAAACGTTACGTTTCTGTGTAAAAACCCGTGGAGCTAACATTAGCAGAGGATGTTAGCACATCATTAACTTGCGTTAGCACTCCTATGCTACACGTGTTATATGCTGAATACACAGCCTGCTTTTGCTTTTCACTTATTGTAATGCTGCGTTCACACCAAAAGCATTAAGAATATTTGTTTACTCGCTTGACAAGTTTATGATACATTATTTTTGTTGTATATAAGTTGTGGTTTATTGGCGTCATTTGCGCCTTAGAGGGGGCGGGGCCTATCTCCGTGGCTTAACTCCGTGGAAACAGTTATCATTTCCTCCATCCACCACGGAAGAAATAACCACCGTTTCTGCTTCATACTTGTTGTGGACATCCCACAAACGTCGGAACGTCTAACGCCCCCGTGTTTGGGTTCATGACATCACCCGTGGGCTCACACGGCTCGGTGACTTTCACCGACTCCGTCTGAATAACTGGCCGCTTCCAGCGCTACTTGAGCAGCAGCCAGTTCGATTCAACAACGGTGGAGCATCTCAACGCTGGTTGACTTTCGCAACTCAGTGTCGGGCGAATTCTTCGACAAAAGTTCAAATATTTCAACTTGAGGCGAATGAGGCGAATTTTTCACTTCGCTTAATTCACAGAATTCGCGCAGTCAGTCCTGCAGAAATGTGCGTCTATTGCAACCATTTGCGTCCGTGCATTGACTTTGCATGCAACGCTTTTGGTTTTATTGCAGCATAACAGTGACTAAAGACCGACCCAGCATTAGGAACAACATTTGGGTGTATTTGGCCTAAAAGTGCCCATTTGATATCAAATAGTAACAATATCCAGACAAACATTTTTCCATTTTGGGTCTCATGTTATCAGACACCTGTTTGACAGCACCTCGAAAACACATCCATTAACCGTAGCAATCAGGCTTCCATATGTTCAAGTGGTTTCACACTTTTCAACCATATCCATCTCTCTGCTCCTTGTCAAGATGTCAGCCATCTGTTTTAAGACAATGCACTCTGCGGGGAGGGGAGCTCTGCAGCGTTTTATGATTCGGAGGTGTGAAGCCCTCTGACACGCGCGCCGCGTTTCTTCATCCGCCGCGTCCACCTGAGGTCCCAGGACAGCAGTTATGGTAGATGACTGCTCAGCTCTGGTCTGTAGGAGGCTGCCTCTTCTTTAAGGTGTAACAGAAACAATCCCATTAAGTGGTGGATCGCCTTTCACACAGATTACTGAGCATCTGTCACTCCTGCTGGAGGGGGGGGGGGGGGGGGGGCAGGGACAAGGTCGCAGGCTTTATCGCTGGCTCACACACACACATGTGCTCACAGCAGTGTACGCAGGGCACACACAGATTTTTTTTTACGGGTTTATTATGGTAATCTAATAATGTTATAAAGTTTACGAAGGACGCAGAAGTTACCGTGATCCCAGGTGATGTGTTAGTCGACGAGACAGAAAAAACATTTGTGAGATTGGGCCGAAATATGAACTTGTGACGCTGATCTGCTTAAAACACGCTAATTGACAAATGGAACATCACACACAATTTTTTAAGGAGAGTTGACTTGTGATGCACTGCATATTTTGGGGGGAGGCTCGCAAATTAAATCTGTCTTTGACGCAGATTTACTCCGATCTACAAAATGAAAAGACAGGATTCATTTTGGGTTGTACAGCAGGAAGACTTTGCAGAGCAAACACAAATTATTGGAATTTATATACTCTACACACACACACACACACACTGCGATATACAGCCAACAATGTACATAGTAGGTCCCAGATTTAAGAGGGACCTTATAAGACACACTAACTTGAGTGTTCTGAACTCTTTGGATGTCTCCATGTCATCGATGTGTCTCTTCCATGAAATCAGTTACCTGTTGGTTTCTACCTGGTTTCTTCTCCAAGCTCGCATCTCTCAGCGTGCCACCGACTCCCCGTTGGTGTTTTTTGTTCTGGTCTTCGCGGGCCTCGGGGGGGTCTGGGGTGTGTGTGTGTGTGTGTGTTGGGGGGGGGGAACCGAGTGATGCCGCCTCACGTTCACCCCGGGTGAAAGGTGAGAACTCTGAGAACAGAGCGTTCTGGTCTGCTGGAGAAGACCGGCCTGCTCTGTTCTGCATGCTTGAGTTTTGGGCAAGGGGTTGACACAGGGACTGGAGGGGGCGGGGGGGGGGGGGATATGTGAGAATGAGAGCGGAATAAGAGAAAAGGATTAGTGCGAATGAGAATAAATGACAGATATGCGTGGCTAAAGACGGGAAGATAGAGTGTTCATCCAAAGGTGTTCATGTCGTGCATCATTATCTCCCTGCTTTCTAACTTTGAAGTCTACATTTAGATATGCAGGAGTGAGTGAACTGGACTATGGTGCTGTTGAGAGTGTGAAGCCATTAATAATAATCCAGCTAGTTGTTGACGGTCAGTAAATGCCTCCAAACAGAATGTTTATCTCAGTTAGTAGTAGTTCTAACTGAGTAGTATGTGAAAAGAAGAATTCAATTAAGTTGCCCAACTCTGTGTATTAGTTAACCTGACTGTGATGTTGATGAGCAATTAATTGTTACAGTCAATTATGAAGTAAAAATACACACACAAGATTAAAAGTTAGAAAGAATAACAATTAGATTGCTTATTCACCTTTAAAAACTTTAAAAAACAGATAGATGTATTATTCAAAATCATATTAATAAAGTTATTTCCTGTTAACAGGCTCAATGGTTGATTTAGGCAAGTTAATAAGAAATAAATCCATAAAATGAGATTAATTGTGCTGGACTGAATCAACATCTAATTAATGATATATTTACATTACCTTTTAGCCCAGTTTTCTCTTCGCTTGTGTACAGATCGACGTGTTTGTATCATCATTTCGTTTTTTTTCAGTTTAGGCCCGTCTGATAGGAAGAAGCCGTCATATTCTGTGTCTTGTCAGGGAGAAAAAGTGAAGAATTGAGATCCGCCTCTCGGAAAGGTCAAGTTGGTGTCATTGCGGAAAGCAGAAGTCAAGTGAGCCTCGACTAGCGTCCCACAATGCATTTCAGTTTCTTTTGCTTCCAATCCGTCACTCCCTTTCATCGTTCTTGCCCCTCTAGGTGGTTCGATCAAATTGAAATGTCACATAATGCTCCGAGTATTAATGTTACGACCAATAAAAATACAACAATCCCCAAAAACATGTTTGCTACTTTCGTTTTATGGAGAGAGAAAAAAAAACACCGAAGCCTCATACATATGATATCTCTGGAGCAATACAGCTAGAGTGGCTAATCTGAGGAGTACAATATAACATAACTTACTGTAAATTACTTCACACTCCCATTGTAAATTCAAAGGTAGCGGGACAGGTCAGATTCCACGGGGATATATCACGCTGCAGGAACGCTGCCTGCCTGTTATTTGACACTTGTCCTTTCTGTCTGTCATGTAATGATGGAGAATGAAGCAGATATTTCATAAGTGTGTGTGTGCCGTGTTGGGGGGGGGGGGGGGGGGGGGTGTATATATACAAGAAGTAAAGGATACCAAGAAAATAAAAAGTTGCGGCCATGCTTCACGGCTGTCTTCAAAAACAAAACAGATGCGCTTTAATTTATGGCCACTTTCTGTGATTGGACCAGAGAGCTCAGGATCGATCAGGGCGCCTCCTCGTTCACCTGTTAAGAGCTTTCCTCCTAATTGGCCGCTACTGCCAAAAAAACTGCGGCCTTCTCTTTTGCACAATAGTATTCTGAAGTACGTGTAAACTGCGTCCTATTTTTCTTCTGCTCCGGCTATTGATTTTTTTCTTTAAAAAAAAAAAAAATGAAGCATCAAAGAAGAAAAAATCAATAGTAATCAACAAATAGGAGGCAACACGCTGTAGTGTCAGATCCTGGGGCGCAGCTTAATCAATTTAGAGGCCTTGTCACAACATGGGGCACGAAGGGGGAGACGTAAAAAAGTTGAGAAAAGCCTGGTGCATTGTGGGACGAGCCGTTTGACATTAGAGAAGAAGAGAGATAAGGATGTTCCTCTCCTCCTCCTCAGTCTTCCCTCTCTCTTCCCCCCTCTCTCTTCCCCCCTCTCTCTCCCCCCTGGCCTGTGACAGAGCGCTCACCCAGACTTTCATGTAAAAACATTACAGTATCCCTCAGGCCCGGCGGATCGGCTTACACCACAGCGAGGCCGTTCCAAAGAAGCCTGTCCAAAATGCTTAATGAATCTCCAGGTGAACTGTGAAACAGGTAGTCTACCTGCCACTCGCTGTCAACACCCATAGCCATCCGTCAAAGTCGCATAGGCTCCGCCTCCCTCGCCTGCATACCTGACCGTTGAGCCAACGGCGGACCCACGTCGGCGGGATGCACCGACCCACCGTGAAGGAAGCGTGTAACCGAACCCCCGAGTGAGTGATTCGTATTCGGAATCGGTGAAGCGAGTCGTGGATGGGGGCCGAACAATGAGCCGGCGTCTATTTGAAACTTGTTTTCCGTCGATAGCTTTCTATGGCACAATATTTTAGTTTAAATGTATCTGACTTTTTAAAAAAAAATTTGACATTATCAATAAATCAAATGACTACCCATGATGTAGTGGTTATAAGGCATACTGTATAACTTCAATTCCCCACCACTAATTAGTGTCAAAATGCAAAATTAATGTCAAAATGCAACAACAACAACATATTCTTGTGTTTCTCTCTTTGGTTTCTTTCCCCAAAAAATACACTATGAAGCTGTGGTTTGAGTTTAGTTTTTTTAAATATTATATTCCACTCACTTGCTCCCATTATTTTCCCATTAACCTCTCATTAACTTATTTCTGGCCCAAATGTCAATCAACCTAAATCATCAAATCTCACTTCCATTAATTCTGAATTTTTTTTTTTTTTAAAGGACAGGAAGCAGTGCCAGGCCTCGCCTTCAGGCTACACTCTCCGAGTACATTTGAGGTTTACTGGTTTGTGCCCTTGCAGGTCCGTGGGTGGACTGGCCTCCCCCCCCCCCCCCCCACGCACACACACACACTCTGCCACCAGCAGCAGACCGCTGTGCCAGGCGGCCTCCCTCCAGGCCACGGTGCTAAGAAAAGTGACAACATAAGGTCCATTCTGTTCCCTGTCACTCTCAGCCCCGGGCCCACTGTTAAATAGAAAGGGCTTTTAGAGGCTGTAAAAGGGGGGAATGGAGGAGAGAGGGAGGTGGGTCACTGTGTGTGTGTGTGTGTGTGTGTGTGTGTGCACCCAGCCCACCAAAAGAGCATGCACAGCAGGGAGTTGTGCATATACGGTCAGGCTGGATTAGCCTTCTAAATGCCGTGTTACCTGTGAGACTACGAGTCTCTTCACTCTGATTGTGTCTACAATACATTAGTATTTTTATAATTACATTTGACATGTTTTTTGTATCAAAATCCATTTTAATAAATGGCCTGTTTCGTATTTTACGAGCAGGCTCATACGACTCCACACATTTTGTATTTCTACATGACAACAAACCATTTCAACTAAACTGGGTCACACGTGTAATCCAGTGAGCACATTGACTTTCACACAGATATATGTGCTCTGTCAGCGGCGGGTAAGCAGCGCTAAATCCAAATTCCTCAGTGATCTCTTTTTATGACAGGGGGCTGTCTGCATCAATCCCAGTGAGGGGTGAATGCAGGGACAGTTTTGATTAATTGATTATTAGTTCAGCTTTGAAGCCATGTGTTTTCCCCCTTCTTCTTTTCCCCCGGCTGATTACTAATATTTATAACCGTCAGCCCGTTTTAACTGGGGACCGGTCTGGATGTGATATATATATCGCTTCTCGATTGGTCCTCATTTAACCTTGAGGATTGTAAAGCTGTCGTGGCGGAACAGCGTGATTTTCGCCTTCGTGATGGGGCAAACTTGGCAAGTCTTAAACTCTGGGTTCGCAATTTCTGGCAGATTTTCAGAAGCTGGAATAGTTGTCGTAAAAAATGGTTTTATTTAAATCGCAACTTGTTTGTTTTTAGCCTCCTGGAACACAAACGTAGCTCAGAACTTAAGCAAATGCGGAAAAACTCACATTACACATTTATAATTATCTGATGGATTTTGGTTGGCATTTTTTTTTTTAATGATTTAAATAAAAAAGAATAATAAACAATAAGCAGCAATGGTAGAATCCAACCGTGTCTTATGTTTAGTTTTTTCCAGTTTTCCATCAACATTGATATTAATTTATAACATTAAAACTATTGATATTGACATTATATGGAGTTTAAACCTTTACATATCTCCCTCTATATATATTTTAAATGCATGAATAAATAGATAGTCTCCTCTAAAAAATAAGAACGAGGAAAAAAAGCACAGTCGGAGCCACCGTCAGAGGATCGTGCGTTAGAGTTATTGTGTTTGTCCTCATGTGAGTGTTTATAAGAGAGGAGTAAATCACTTGTAAGATAACTTTTTCTTGCTGTGCAACAGAGATCATACGCAATCATGTTGTAATAATAAGGAGATGGTCAAAAGAGCTCATGAAGGCACAAACACACAGTAATACCTCAAGAATATAGAAACAATACGTGAACACGTGGTTCAGCCTCTCAGATTTGGGGCCCTGCATCAATGCCCATCATATCACAACATATCATATACCAGACATCATGTTACACGATATCACTGCAGACACTGTTTCTGTGGCGTCGCTCTTTGGGATCTGACTTAAAAATAACCTTTTGTGTGTTTGCTGTGTCAACATACGACACATTATTCCCAATAAAATGTGAAATTAAACAATACAGATCCCCTCTTACTTCATCACAGTATCCGTTAGGTCTCGGAGAACTCTCGAGACATGAGCTGAAACCTTGTTTGGAAAACTCAATTTACTTAAAAATATGAGTTACTTCCGCATATCTGTCTTTCTTAGTTTCCCCCCAGTGTTTAATTCACAAAAGAAAAGAAAAAAGTGAGAAAAACAAAGTGAGGAAAATACTGTTTTTCCTCCTTAATTCCTCACCGCTTGGCACGGGGGGGAAATAGATGCCTCCCGCGTGACAGGGGTGATGGATCGACCGCGGCGCGTCGCTGAGGTTGTCAGCGGTGAGTGTGATGATAGTCAGCTGAAGGCTCTCACCTGTCACTGCCGGGGCGAAGCGAGAGGACGACTGGCGCCGTCTCAGTCTAAACAGGAGTCGGGCCCTCGCTGTCTGAACAGGTCTGCTTCACACACTGGAGGAGCATGTGACGACGGGGGGGGCAAAAAAAGAGGGGAAAGGGCCGAGGGAGGGAGAAAATCCAGCCAACGCCACCCACTGTGCACGTATAGCTGCCGCCGCCGCCGCTGCTCTCGTTCTGACCATGTGTGTTTGAGCAGGTCGCGAACACGCCGTCGCCTCCTTCCATGCAAGTATACAGGGACTTTAACCCTCCTGTGACCTTTAGGGTCAATTTGACCCCATTCAATGTTTAACGTCGGTGTTCCTTGGGGTCAATTTGACCCCAGGCTGTTTTTCGCTGTGTCAAATATATAAGAAATATCAACTTTTTTATATATTTAAAGGGCTATTTAGGTAGTCAACAAACAAACATAAAGCACCTCACACTTAAACTTGGGAAACAATATTAATTCTAATAATTTTCTGGAGGTTTTAATTGCTGGGGTCAAATTGACCCCGAGGGTAAAATATGTTAGTAAATGTAAATGTAACAGGAGGGCGAAGACACTTCACCCAAAACGTTATTTTGAGTAAGAAACGAGAGGGCAAAAGGATGCGTGTTATTGTTGCATCCATCTGTGGTCACGTGTGTTTATTTCAAATGTTGCCCAACATGTGGATTCCATGAGGGCACATTATCTGATTTCATCTCCATTTTGTAATTTTTTTTTTTTTTTCAAGCACACATTTCTATGACGTATACCCTCCCAGGCTCGGCGTCTCATGTGTGGGAGCAAGTGTGAGTGTGTGTCTGAGCAGGGTTGTGTGTGTGTGTGTGTGAGAGAGAGTGATGGCGGAGACAAACCATCTGTTTGGCTGGATCCGGGTGTGTTTGATATCCCCTCCTCGCCTCGGGCCCGGCCGCCCCGGCTGCTGCAGATGTTTCGGTTGTTTTTAGCCCCGCTTTGTTTTTGATTTCCACTCGTCTGTTTAGAGCTGAAGGGATTACGTCCCATCAACTGTGGGACATCTGAGGAATTGAAAGACGTGTGTGCGTGTGTGTGTGTGTGTGTGTGTGTGTCGTGCCCCCCTTCTACACAACTGTCTGGTGCCATTCCTCTCGGACTTGGAACCACTCAAACACACATTTACAATATGAAGAATCTCGTCTTCTGCTTTTTTCTTCTTCTTTCTTGCTCACTCAAATTAATTCGAGCTTAGTGCTGCACTCCCAAGCTTCTCCTTGGGGGGGGGGGCTCAATTTGTTTGCAGCTGCCTACACAGTTTACTTTCCCTGGCTCGGGTTGGAGTCACGTTGGCTGTTTTTTTTCTTTTTTCTTTTCTTCTAAAATTATGCAAATAACAAAACAAAATGTTTTTCTGTGTGTTTACGCAGAAGTTGTCGAATGCACGTCTGATTCTGTCGTGATGCCTTTGGGGAAAGATGTGTGTTTGCTCGAAGGGTCAGCGAACGGTCGGCTGCATCAACAGAAAATCAGGAAAATCGCCGCAACGCCTCGCAAGAAGGACGTGTGGCCTTCAGGGTCCTCGTGCGATTTTTAGACTTTCAAATAAATCCCAAATAAACCTAATCATCATAACATCAGATGTGGCATTAAGAGCTGTAACGCTCGTGGGAGGGATCGGTGGGTTTCAGGCTACTGAAGTCGGTCTTCAAAAGTCGAGTTATTTATTTATGGTGACGACTTAATGCCAAATGACGCCGAGCCACGGGACGTCTCCTACGTAGCCTAAAGGTATCGTCACGGACTTCTTTCAACACGAACCGTGAACTCGAAACCACGACGGAGCGGTTTTGTTGGCGAGAAAATCGAACCGCAACTGTTTCGCAACTAAACCACGTGCAAACCTTGTGCATCGTCATAGTGGCCGCATGCCCAGGCTGCTAGAAGATGACGAGTATTGGCACGAGGTCACGTTAGAAGATCTCAGATCCCAAAATGTAGGGATGTTCGGCTTGTGTCGTGAGGAGTTCTGACCACGCACCTCATCATTTTACTTGAAGGTCATCCACTACACTGAGTTTGTACTGGACTCAGGATGCGTCAGAGCTCTACTGGACGACTCAGAATGTTTTTTGTTGTGTTAATGAACACCGATAAGTTTTTTGGGGGATTTAGATTTAGATTTAGCATATTTTTGATCTTCTGGTTTTGTTTGTTCCTTGTTGTGAGTTTCTTTTCTCTTGGATTTTGAAGGATTTTTTCGTGGCAAATGAGTTTCCCCACTGGGGAATCTCAATAAATCAATCAATAAAATGTTCTAATCTAATGTTAGCAGCAGTTACTTTAAATAATGACACACATTTAGGTTATGAGACCGAAGAGAACGAATGGAACACTCCTCCCAACGGGTCGGCATTGGATACGATAAATTAGGTTTTAAAAAAACAGGACATTTGAGATCTTTTTTGGGTGCCTAACTTTAACCAATCTGTTTTTGGTATGTGTCATTAAAGGAAATGGCGGCTGACAGAATGTCCTGGAATCTCGTTTATCTTCCTTTGTGCCTCCAGAGGCTCTTCAGCTCCGTGTTAGTGGGATCTCACTGAACGCTCTTATCTGCCGGTGCCCGGGCGGGGTTATCAGCTCTGGCCTACCTCAGGAAGAAAGGACCTCAGACCTCACACAGACTTGAAGAAAGAGGGAAAACTGACTTATTAAAGTTCCTCCGAGAAGACTCTCTCTCTCTCTTTCTCCAACCACAACTTTAAGACGATAAAAATACATTCAATAATTACCCGGTAACACCTTTTCCATCACTTTTTCATCCGATATGTGCATTTGCTATCTGTGTCTGCTATGTTTGTTATGGTTAAAATCCCCCCCCCCTCTACAGTACCTAAACTCTGTTCAAATGTGAGTACAAATTAGTCGATTGTTATTCTTGCCGGAGAAGGGGCGCTCCGCCCACACTTGCCCCATGTGTTTTGAGTTGGCCTGCGAGTGGTGAGTGGGGCGGGTTGGTGTTGACTCTCTGGTGAAAAGTGGCCTTGATCCATCTCTGCATGGTCACTTCCAGGTCAGGCTGTATAGGCAGAGTCAGCCAGGGGTGTGGAGGGGGGGGGGGGGAGCAGGATATCAGAGACAGCCCAAATAAACAAACCTGTCAGCCGTAGCATGGCCCTCTGACCTTCCCTGTCCCATCTGTTTTCTTATCTACTCCACCGCTAATACTAAGAACAAGTGACACCTCTCTCTCTCCTGGCCAGCGCTCGCTGTTTTCCTTCCACTTAGCCGCGGCAGAGTGAGATCTGTGCGTGGTGCGGAGGGCGAGGATACCTTATGGCTTATGGCTTTGCTGCGCTGGCAGAAAAAAACTCTCTGCATCTGGAATGATGAACATATTACCTGACACTCATATGCCCCCAAAAAAAGAAATGCAAATATACCGAAACGGCTAAACGGTTTTCCGTATTTATTTTTTTAAGAACGTCAAGACTCATATTCACGACGTCAGAGGGAGGTGTCCTATCAGCTGGAGGGAAACCAGATTTTTTGGAGTTTTGACGTTGACGAGCGGCCAGCGACACCTAAACCGTGTCGCTGCTGTCGATGTGTTCCTCCTCTTCCTCTTCCCTCTCTTTGTATTCAATTAGTAGGGGGCCGACAAGATGGACACACAAGTTGCCATTGTGTTTATAACCGGAGACGTACACTGACCTTCTTTCTCCTCCCCTCTCTCTCTCTCCAGCTGTCTCTAAACCATTCTCAGATAAAGCATGTTGACCCATCGCCCGTGCAGAGGGGGGAGGGGGAGGGGGGGGAGCGGATAGGTGGTTGATGGTGCCAGTCATCGGCGAGGGCGGATCCGGGGGCCTCCGCTAATGAACCTCCCCAGAGATGAGAGATTGTGTGTGTGTGTGTGTGTGTGGTTGGGAGTGAAGAAGAGGAGGAGGCGCCGCAACAGGAGAGAGGCGGAGCTTGTGTGTGTCCGGGGGTCTGCGCGAGGGAGGGGAGGAGCAGAGGGAGGGATGGGGGGGGGGGGTAACAAGCTGTCACACTGCAGGAAAGTCTGCTCCAGTAAGTCACATCTGCCGACGTGCACGAGGGCCGTGCCCGAGGGCTGCAGGGGTCAAAGGGCGAGACGTCCCCCCGCAGAGCGCTCGGATCGCGTGTCCGCTCCAGTCAATAAGCTGGCTGCTGTCACTGTTACAGACACTGGCGATGCTGTTCCCTTTTTTTTTTTTCTTCTGTAGACTCAACTGTAGAATCGCATCCCATTGATTTACAGTATATTCGGTTGTCCCTTCATCCGTTGTTTTTTATCACAGGATCCTCGAGATTGAAAGATGAGATTGATGAAGGTCTCGGTGCCAATAAGGTCATTGGACTAAATATATTTTCTCCTTTTTTTTTTTTTACTTGTGTTCCCATAAGACTTGTTCAGCCAACGATCTGTCTCACGGCGTTGTTTTCACTGGAAGTCCTTCAATGAAGCGTACGAATTTTCAGAGTGAAATGTAATCGCCGACACGAGATCCAGATCGACGCTGACGCCTTCACCGCGTGTAAGAAGCGAGTTTCAGTTTCTTCTGTTCGTGATGGAATCCTCCGAAATCACTTTTTTACTTCTGAGTTTCCGTGGGTTCGTGCACTCCTCGGTACGTTGTGTTTTTATGCTGACGCAGCAAATAAGTGTGCATATGAACACTGTTCATGGTGCCGGGGGTCAATTTAGAAAGAGTTGAAGTTTGGTGCCGAGGGAGTTGAAGTCGGTTCACGCTCGGCTCGAGAGCTCCTCGGCATCATGTAAATAAACTCAACCTCCTGCTGTGCAAAACTAACTTTTGACGAATCAGCAACAAACAAAAAAAAAGGCATCCCCTTTGTTTCCATCTGACCTAATCGACCATCTCTCATGTCCTGGAGCCACCTCTACCTTATGTTTGTTTTCTCTGGATTATCTGATCGTGTGCCCCTCTATTTCTACTCCACAGCATTTGAGAGTGGAGACTGCAAGCCAGCGACCCCCCCCCACACACACACACACACACACACCCTCCTCCTCCTTTTCCACTGCTGCCCCTCCGCTGTCTGCCCCTCCCATTCTTCTACCCACCCGTCTACTAGTTTTTTTTGGCAAAGCCCATGACCTCCCGCTGCAGCTCCCTCAGTGACCAGTAATGGTTTATTTTGTGTCAAAGTGCATTTTGGTTCAAATTCGTATTTTTTTTTTTAAAGGACGAATTCAGCCAGTCGTGCAACTGGAACCCGGCCATGAGCTCACGTGTTTACAGAGCGGGGGCTGCCGTTGTTTGTCACACCTTTCAAATAAAAGGTAGCCAAGACGGACCAGTGTTTACAGGATGCTGGGAGCTGGGGGGGGCGGCGGCTGGCAGCTCCGTCCACTGGGATGGTGTTTGGAGGCTAATTTGATGCTTGCTGAGCCCCGCCCCACACACACACACACACACACTCTGCAGCCTCAGTGTGCCTGTCTGGATGCTTTATGGTCACGTTGTGGCTTATCCATTATTTTTTGTTTTCAACAATTGGTTTTGACCTACAATGAATTACGGGGGCTTGTGTGTTATCCGCCATTGTGTCGCTGCTCCTTTGAGCAAGGCAGGCGTGATCGGACCAAACGTGCAAGAAGTTGTTAACCCTGTGGGATCTGGGGTCATTTTCATGATTTTACACAATTTCTTAAATTCACCTTTTAAAGGCACGTGCATATGACACACTCCCTTTGATGTGTTTTTATACACAATTGCAGAACAATATCAGCTCTCTCAATAAGGAGGCACAAGTGTAAAGAGATAATATGGCCCTAAAGCTGAAAAGTGAAGTTCGATTTTTTTATTATTCTTAAAATCTGTGTGAAAACACATCTTTAATGTGGACAAATTATTTTGGTGTTTGAAATTGGTTTACCAAAATCTTGTGTTCACTAAAGCAGTGAAATATATGAATAAAATGGTAGATACATGTGAATAATTATCTAAAAATAAAAAAAATATTAGCGTTTTTTTTTTAGGAGAAATGTGGCCTGTCACGAACATGGACTGAGAAATGACCGTGTTGTCATTATGGTTCATTTATTTCGTGGATTAATGTCAATACAAATGTCGACATTGTTATGGTTGCAGCTGGCACTCAAACCCACCCATGGCCCTTTTTTTAAAGTAAGGATCAGCTCTGGGTTCCACTTTTGCAGAACGTTGAAGAGTTAAAAAAAAAAAAGAAGTTCACCAGATGATCAACAGAAAACGCCGCAATGGTTTTTGTGCAGTTTTAAACGTCACTAGTGTTGCCTGAAACTAAAAATAAAGCAGGAGAAAGGAAGCCAAATCCTTTTTTGGGGGTGTTTAGTGTCAGCACGGCTCATAAACCAAGCTTTTGTCACGACTCAAAAAACAGGACCCAAAAGCACGACTCCAATGTTCAGGGCAATCAAAAGGATTTACGAAAAAACAGAAAATCACAGCTATGCTGGAAAAAGACTTGAACAAAGTACAAAACAAAATCACAACTATGCGGGAAAAGTAAACCAGGACAAAAAACTACACTATCAAGAACGATCAGGACGAGACAAGAGACAAGACGATCTGACAGAAGACACAGGTAGACACAGGCTTAAATACAGGAGGAAATGGGGAACAGGTGGACACAATCAGGGGCGGAGCGGACAATCACACTAACGAGGAAACACCGGGGCAGGAAATAAAGTTTCTGAAAATGAGCGAGGACAGTTACTACAAAATAAAAGCGGACATGGGAAACAGGACTTAAACATAAAACTTAACACAACCGACGAGACATGACAGCTTTTTAATATCTCCATGAATTGCCTTTACATTTCCCAGGTTGTCCAGCTTCTCTTGAACAAATGGCATAAATGTCAAAACACTGAATATAGCATAGAGGAGGATCTTCAGGTGCAAAAATAATCAATGTATTTGATATGAGATATATGAGATATGTAGTTCCCCTTTATTGGCCATGTTGTCGTACATACATGTAATTTACAAATAGCAGGATGAATATAAAAAAGATATCGAAGACAACAGAATAGCGACATGTATATACAATATAAAAAACAACAACAACAACAGTGACAACGAATTGGGGACGTTGGTGCAGAAAGAACGTGGTGATGCAGATGGATGTGTCTGCACCTGAGGAGCCTCCTCAGGTGTTAGCATCAATACTATGATATTGAATATCATTTTATCATAATTTGATGCTTCATAAAGCAAAATCCACTCTTGACGTACGAAAAATCCGACAAGGAATCTTCCGCCACGTCATCGAGGGAGAGCAAGCATTCAAAAAGTTATTCGACACCGAGATGCCGGATAAGATCCAGTTAATTAGAGTCCTAATTAAACCCACGGTGACGCCGTTAACCCTGAACCCGCTGCAGCGAACCGTTTGTGTGTCAACATTTTAATGGAGTCACGACGGCTGCCGGTACATTTATAATTCAAGTCATTGTGAATTAAACAGTGGAGCACCTCAGGGCGTCCAGCAGCTCGACTGGGCGTTCGTTTGAGTTGGGTTTGAAATGCGTGTGACGTGTATGTCAGTTTCCATCAAACCATGTGTGCACTCAAAGAAATGACTCATTGGATGAACTCAATTAAATTGTTGGCAGGTTTTCCATCCAATAATTATATACAACTCCAACTCAAATTTAGCACATCAGTGCAATACAATGTAATTAAGTTAGTCCAACTCATTTGTATCAAATACATCTAAAATAAAATAACGATATTCATTCAATTAAATTAATTTGTGTTTGTCCAACTCAAAATATAAACTAACTAACTAAAAAAATACACAAGCGCCACACAGAAGGAACACCTCGACTGGGAATTGAACCCACAACCCTGTGGCTTTGAGGCGACAGTGCTAGCCACTAGACCACCGTACAGCCCTGAAAGTGTCTTCACCTCATGCAAACAACTGATTTTCAGAAGGCGCATGCGCAAAAGGTAGTCCGCAATGAAACACATTTATTTTGAGTTGATATTATGCACACCATCTAACCTAAATAAATCTAAAAAATGAAAGAATTCATACATTTTGTGTTACACCTATTAAATATAAATATCTATTTTTGTAATTGATTTATTTAAATGTATCAAACTATATTTAAATGTGTCACCTAAGAAGGGCTTGAATCGTTTTTGTGAGTGTAACCTAAATAAATCTAATAAATGAAAGTATTCATACATTTTGTGTTACACCCATTCAATATAAATATCTTCTTTTTGTAATTGATTTATTTAAATGTATCAAACAATATTTAAATGTGTCACCTCTAAGAAGGGCTTGAATCGTTTTTTGAGTGTGTGTGTGTGTGTCGGATGTGCTGTAACCGTATAGCGGACCCGGACCACTCCCACTGCCCTCCGAAAAAAACGACCCCCCCCCCCGTCGGTGTCCCCATCTGTCGCCTGAGATCGTGCGGGACGATCATCTTCTCGACCCTCCTCCTCCATCTTCTCTCCACGTGGATTTCTTCTCTTGTCGTCCTCCTCTTGTTCCCTCGTTCCCCTTTTATTTCTCTATCTATCTTCTACACCCCCTCCTTCCTCCCTCCCTCCCGCAATGTCAACTAATTAGGGGGGAGGGCAGTACAAAGACCTCGTCTGGCCCACCCACTGACCCTGTTCCACCCCTTTCTGAGCCATCATTTCTCGCCATTATCCCTCCCTCGGTCGTTAGATTAGAGCCGAGAAGGCCTCGACACAAAGGGCTAATCACGGGCTACGGCGAGCCGCGCTGTGGGGCTCGTCTTTGGGGATGGTCTCCTTCCCGTCCCACCCGGCTCACCTCTGTTGTTTGTCTTTGGTCTGCTGCTCGAGAACTGAGCCTCTAATCTAGCCGCTGGTCAGCGAGGCAGATCGTCTGCCCGAGTGTCTCTCCTGTCATTAAAGGACTGACCAGCTCGGTGGTCACATGACCTCATCGGGTTAAACCTCCGTGTGTTTACTTCCAGGGTTTGCTGTGTTCAATATGTGTCTGTGTCTGTATATACATATATATATATATATATATATATATATTTATATGTATATATGTATATATTTATATATTTATATATATATATATTTATATACTCATATGTGTATACATACATGTATATATATTGATGTATATATATGTATATATACGTACATATATATGTATATATTATATATGTACAGTATATACTGTATATGTATATATTTATATATATATATATATATGTTTGTGTATATATATGTAGGTATATATATGTGTGTTGATATGTAAGTGTATATATATATGTGTTTGTGTATATATGTGTGTATATATGTATACATATATGTGTATTTAAATATATGTATATGTGTATATATATGTATATATATATATACACATATACATATATATCATTTGTTTTTATATTTCTATATATAATCACTACTGTGCAGATCGTGGTTGCAGTTACTGCGGATACTTTCTTTGTAACTATTGATTGGTAGGTTGGACAGACTGTATTCTGGTACTACAGGCACACACATGCACACACACACACACACACACACACACACACCCTTACCCGTTAAGTTAACACATCCACGATTGTTCTCACACAGAAAGAAAAACGTCTCATCAGTTCAACCAGTAGTCGATTGACTGGTTGGAATCCAGCCAATCGAAACCAAAGGGTGGTTGCCAACATGCCAACACGCAACACGGCAACATGCCATTCGTTGTGGCTTCCGCAGCGTGATGAAACCTCTGGGCTCGAGGTTGATGGACAGAAAGCCGCTTAGATGCAATTGAGGGGAAAGTTTCCTATTTTTCCATCTGCATGTGTTGAGACTCGCAGGAGGTTTGGAACAAAGCAGTGAGGCTGTCGATCCGTCTGCTTGAAGTCGGCCGGCAGGATACACAGTTATAAAGTACGTCTTTGAACTCTCAGACCGGTTTAGCCAAAGTCCCGGTGTTTTTGAAGCATCACTGGCACAGAATCTCAAGAAGAAATAAGAGACTTTTGGACTTTTGATTTCATGCAATGTGCACTGTAAGTTATTTTAATGCCTCTTCTAATCTCTCATGTACCTGATTATTTTAGATACATTTTTTGAACTGATGTAAATTAATTTAAAGCACATTATTCTGTCAAAATATGAAGAAATAATTACAAAGTGTTAACTCATACATGTATATATATATGTATATATATACTTATATAAATATATATATATTTATATATAAATTACATATTCATACATATTATATAAATATAATATAATATAATGTACAGTTCTAAAATCTTAAATACAGAATAAATATTTTAATTATATGGCTCAAGAGTAATAATATTCTCATAATTTCATTACATGTCAAATAGCTGATGCAGCTACAGGGACCAATTCAGGGTTAAGTGTGTTGCTCAAGGACACATCGACTAGGGCGGGGATTGAACCGCCAACCCCCTGATTGAAAGACACACCTTCTAGCCGCCGACCAACAGTGAGCAGTTAGCAGGTATTCAACGAGTATTTCATCCATACATCTCATCAGTGCAGTTCTTTGTTGATCTGACGTGTATCAGTTCATTCATTCATTTAATTTAATGACATATAAAGATCATTTCAAAGTATCCGAGTCTCGTAACATCCCAGCATGCACCATGTGTGGGTCCCACCAGAGAGGCTTCAGGGTGCATGTCCTGGAAGCCTGTCAGCATGTCAGCAATGCAAACAGACGATGAAGGCCTTCAGTGAGACGTCCCGACCGTAGCAGCCACCACTAATCCCCTAAAAGTGGCTGGATTTGAACACACACAGAGTTTTTAATTCCAGGAAGAATGGCTTTCTTTCTTTTGGTTTGTTGTGTGGATTTATCGTTTGAGTTCTTCGTCAATATTTATTTTAAAAGATAACCAAATAGGCACAGGAGTTTTGTCGGGGGTGACATAATGACGTGTCGACTTCTCAGGGGGAAAATAAGTTGACAGATTTGCTGCACAAACGATGAAGCATGACCTCTACGGAGAAAAACAACTTATTAGTTATTAGTCATTTAAGACCACTGTTCAACAACAACAAAAAGAAAAAACTAAAAATGGCAAACAATGTATTAAATATGATGAAGATGTTTCTTTGTCGAGCGAGCAGGTTTCATCCGAGTCGGATTAACTAACGTCTGTGATTATGAACTGTATAGGATGAACTGGGGTGTCGACACACACTGCAGACCAGGGGCGTTTGTTGGGGTTAAATATACCATTCAATGGAAAGAAAATATTATAAAACTATATTAATGCAAAGAATAGAAAGATGTGGATAGTTGTTTCCTATATTTAGAATTCGCTCGTTCACACTCTCGCTCAATGGAGACAGTTTCGAAGTTACTCTTTCATTTGCCTCAAGTAAAGCAAAATGTAAGCAGCTAACAATCGTTAACAACTACCGAGATATCATAATATATATATATATATATATATATATACACTACCGTTCAAAAGTTTGGGGTCACTTAGAAATGTCTTTATTTTTCAAAGAAAAGCACTGTTTTTTCAATCAAGATAACATTCATCAAAAATACACAGTATACATTGTTAATGTGGTAAATGACTATTCTAGGTGGAAACGTCTGGTTTCTAATGAAATATCTCCAGAGGTGTATAGAGGCCCATTTCCATCAACTATCACTCCAGTGTTCTAATGGTACATTGTGTTTGCTAATCGCCTTAGAAGACTAATGTCTGATTAGAAAACCCTTGTGCAATTATGCTAGCACAGCTGAAAACAGTTATGCTGGTGATATAAGCTATACAACTGGCCTTCCTTTGAGCTTGAAGTTTGTAGAACAAAATTAATACTTCAAATATTAATCATTATTTCTAACCTTGTCAATGTCTTGACTATATTTTCTATACATTTTGCAACTCATTTGATCAATAAAAGTGAGTTTTCATGGAAAACACGAAATTGTCTGGATGACCCCAAACTTTTGAACGGTAGTGTATATATATATATATGTAGCCATATTCTTAAACTACCTGGACTTACAAGTTCACTCTGTGCATCATTGACTTTGAGCTCAGCTCATTGGCTGAAGCCCCCCTAAAATTGACCTAACTACTTTACTGTAGTTTTTAATCTTTAACATTATACAATTATTCTTGTCACAAAGGTGTCTGACTGATGTCCTTCTTCTGATGTTTTCCTGCTCCTCCTCCTCCTCCTCCTCCTGCTGCTCCTCCTCCTGCTCCTCCTCATGCTCCTCCTCCTCCTCCTCCTCCTGCTGCTCCTCATGCTCCTCCTCCTGCTGCTCCTCCTCATGCTCCTCCTCCTGGATGCCCTGGATTAGAGCAGACCTCCCTGCTGCCGCTCGCACACACAGACCTGCTTTTCCTCAACTTCTCAATCTCACTTCCCATTTGTTTCAGCGTGTGTGTGTTTTGTGTATGGGCATGTTTAAGCGCGTATGCAAGTGTGTGTGTGTGTTGGAATGCGTTATTGTGTTTGTGCATACACATGTTTGTGTGTGTGTGCGTGTGTGTGTGAGGATATGTGTGTGTGTGTGTGTGGGGGGGTGGGAGGCGAGGCACATGCGTTGGCTTTTGAGATTTAGCAGGAATGTTTTGGGGATCACTCTGTTTCAAATTTCACCTCAGTTTTAGTGGTAGCAGCAGAGGAGGGAGGGGGGATTGAGAGAGAGAGAGAGGGAGAGAGGGAGGAGAATGTCGGTGGGAGAGGAGGGAATGGGGGGGGGTGTTCAGGGTAAATCTTTTTCCCTCTCTGAGAATAATTTGATCCCTCGGCTTAGCTGGCGGTTCTTGACTGTGTCTCGTTCTGTCCGTCACTGAACAATGCAGATGGAGTAGTGTTTCAGGTCGGAGGGGAACACTGACTCTCCAGACAGGTAGTCACTGGACCCCCCCCCCCCCTCCATACCCCCATTTATGTCTCCCTCACACCGATTCACACGCTCACACACCGACACACCGGCTTCATCTATATTTCTTATTTTTTTCCCCTCGGTTCTTATAAGTTCTCATTGTATTTTGTTTGTCTCTCTCTCTTTTTCTCTCTCCTCTCTCTCTCTCTCCCTCTCTCCGTCTCCTGTTGATTCAGCAGACAGGTAGTTCCCTCTGACCCCCACCACCACCTCCACCTCCTCTGCTCCACCACCCGCATCCCCTCTTCTTACTCATCCCCATGAGCATTCCTTTGACTCAGTATTAAGCACACGCAGCCTGAACCCCCCCCCCCCCCCCCCCCCTAAACACACCATTCATTACACACACACACACACACACACACACTGTTCGCTCTGTTCCGTTGTTTAATGACCTTTGTCGGACCTTTTTCACAGGAAAGATCTTCATCCAACAATACCAGGTTGGTTTTAATAGATTCCCAAAAGGCCATGCGGCATGTTGTTACGTCATCTTCTCACCACGAGCCTTCAGAGCTACGACAAAGTCCATACTCAACTGACGGAAAACAAAGCTGAGCGGTAAACATGCCCTTTAGATGCAAATAACTGCATAAACAAGTCACTAATAATGCTCAGTGCTGTACTCATTGAGCAGCATTATTATGGCTCGTATTACTTACTTTTAATGATTTTTATTATTTACTTTTAATAATATGTATTACTTTGTTTTAATGTGCTGTGCTGTAGCTTCTCATTGTGTGTATTTTGTGTTCTTCTTACCACACATACTGTTGTAGTTTATTATGGTCTGTCAAGGGACTACAGATGCTAATTAGCTGTGTAGCTACAATCTGATACAGAGCATCAAATGGTGACATTTATGTTGTAACTGTACATGGTCCCTTTTTAAATGAAGATCATAATAATAATAATAATAATAAAACTCCAGTTTTTTTATTTGTTTTCGTCCAAATTTGTGTCTAAATTTTCCAGTTTACTTGACTTGAAAAGTACAGCGTCAAACCTATGTGATGCATCATCACATTGCTCTATTTTCAAGGCCCTTGAATCCCCATCAGTGCATATCTCTTTATTAATATGACGCAATACACATACAAAAAAGTGAATCTCAATGCAACTTTTTTTATGACGTAACATCAGAATGACTTCGTAACAACTCCTTCTCTTTCATGTCACGCGTAAGAAAATCCAATTTAGATTCTCAAAATGTATTGACTGGAGTTTACAGCAACAAATACATGTTCTCATTCTCCAATCTCCGATTTTCTTCTTCCTCTCCCCTCACATGTACAGAGAGTCCATTAGTAGCATTCATCATTAACTTCCCTGTGTGTGCGAGTTGTGGGTCCGTACGGGCCGTGTTAGTCTCTTTTCTCTCTCTGCGAAAACACAATCATTTCCCAGCGCTAAGAGCCCTTAATGGACTGGAATGGGCACTCTGAGGCTCATTAGCATTAGCCGGCTTCCTCCTCTCCGTTAATGGAGGAGTGCTCTTTATATTTATAAGGCTTTTACAGAGCGGCACAATCAATATCATAATCTACATGATTGTGGAATATGAAGTACGTTTTTGTTGTTGTTGTTGTTGTGCGCATTAGGGAGAAAGTATTTGGTTGGAGTGGCCAAAACAAGACAACACTTTGATACGGGCGCGGTCCACAGCGGATGTATTCATCCGGGTGCAATAGGTGAAAGAGTTTACGATTGTGGAACTGGAAACATATCAATGACTCCAAAGTTTGAATCTCGTAACTTTTGAGCCCTCAAATTGAAGCACGATGCCAAATAATATACTATATAGTTTATACAGTATCACAGTAGGCAGTGTATTGAGAGTGTGTGTGTGTGTGTGTGTGAGGGAGAGAGAGAGTGTGAGTAAGTAAGAGAGAGAGAGATAAGCAAGTGGGCCCTGTTCTTTGTCTGAAGGGGGGCTTCTCCAGCATCCTGTGTGTGTGTGTGTGTGTGTGTGTGTGTGTGTGTGTGTGTGTGTGTGTGTGTGTGTGTGTGTGTGTGTGTGTGTGTGTTTGTGTGTGAGAGAGGTTTCTCCTCTTGTGTTATCGCTGGTGTTGAGAAGTGTGAACCAGGGAGGAATCCCATCACTACTGCTTCTACAGATAATGTAAACCAGGACCCCCCCCCACACACACACACACACACACATGCACGTATGCACACACACACACGTGAAGTCTGTGCCATTTATCATTGAATACAGGTAACTCTTGAACAACACATAGACAACATCATGTACTTGATCACGTATTTTGTCCCCGCGTCTCATTTAAAGGGGAACACGTACTCAGAAACACCAGGAAGCTGTAAAAACCCACAGCCGCCGCCATGGTGGTCCACTGGGATCCGTCTCCTTCAGGCCCGGCTTACCAGTAATGGACCACAGGAAGGACACCAAAGCCACATCTTTCCCACAACTCGTCACACACATCATTTAAGAAGAAAATCTCTTCATTTCTTCTTCTTTTCGTGCGCATTACATAATCATCTCTCTGTTTTCATTTGAGTTAAATTCACTGAATCCCTCTTGCAAAGTTCTCACACACAGAACAATAATGGTTCTTAAATGGTTCCTTAAAAGGCTTTGTGGTTCTAAGAAAGAACCATCACCTACTGAAGAACCATTTTTTTCATTTGAGGCACCGTTATAGGTTCTTTGAAGAACTATTTAAGGAAATGGTTCTTTAAAGAACCCTGCTTTGAAAGTTTCTTTGTGGAACCATAAATGGTGCCTTTAAGAACCATTTTTGAAGGTTCTTTGAGACACCGTTGTAGGTTCTTTAAGAACTTTAAATAAATGGTTCTTTAAAGAACTCTGGTTTGAAAGGTTTTTTGTGGAACCATAAATGGTGCCTTTAAGAACCATTTTTGAAGGTTCTTTGAGACACCGTTATAGGTTCTTTAAGAATTTTAAATAAATGGTTCTTTAAAGAACCCTGGTTTGAAAGGTTCTTTGTGGAACCAGAAATGGTGCCTTTAAGAATCATTTTTTGAAGGTTCTTTGAGACGCCTTTATAGGTTCTTTGCAGAACTCTTTAAGGAAATGGTTCTTTAAAGAACGCTGGTTTAAAAGGTTCTTTGTGGAACCATAAATGATGCCTTATAGAACCATTTGTTGAATGTTCTTTGAGACACCTTTACAGGTTCTTTAAAGAACTTTAAGGAAATGGTTCTTTAAAGGACCCTGGTTTAAAAGGTTCTTTGTGGAACCATAAATGATGCCTTATAGAACCATTTGTTGAATGTTCTTTGAGACACCTTTACAGGTTCTTTAAAGAACTTTAAGGAAATGGTTCTTTAAAGAACCCTGGTTTGAAAGGTTCCTTAAGGAACCACACATGGTTCTTCTATGGCATCACTCTGAAGAACCGTTTCCGGTTCCAGACGGTCCCTTCATTTTTCTGTGTGTAGTTTTCTTTATCAGATTTTCTTGTTGTTTTTCTCTGTTTCTCTCTCTCTCTCTCTCTCACTCACCTCCCCTCTCCACAAGATGCCCCATTGAAGGCTGAAGGTCTAGATTACGTGTTCTCCATCCCCAAGGTCAGACTCCTATGTATCATGTGGAACACATATAGATCAATTCATTCTCTCCCGTCAGTCGTTTCTTTTCTGTCATGTCGGTGCAGCGCTGTGTTCTGATACCAGCCGGACGGTACCTCCAGAGCTTATTGATCAGAATCCCACTTCCTTAAAGAGTTCTTCAAAGAACCTATGAAGGTGTCTCAAAGAACCTTAACATTTTTTTCTTTAAGGCACCATTTCTGGTTCCACAAAGAACCTTTCAAACTAGGGTTCTTTAAAGAACCATTTCCATAAAGAGTTTTGTAAAAGGTGTCTCAAAGAACCTTCAAAACATGGTTCTTTAAGACACCATTTCTGGTTCCACAAATAACCTTTCAAACTAGGGTTCTTTAAAGAACCATTTCCTTAAATAGTTCGGTAAAGAACCTATAAAGGTGTCTCAAAGAACCTTCAAAAAATGGTTCTTTGAGGTACCATTTCTGGTTCCACAAAGAACCTTTCAAACCAGAGTTCTTTAAAGAACCATTTCCGTAAAGGGTTTTATAAGAGGTGTCTCAAAGAACCTTAAAAAATGGTTCTTTACGGCACCATTTCTGGTTCCACAAAGAACCTTTCCAACTAGGGTTCTTTAAAGAACCATTTCCGGCAAGAGTTTTGTAAAAGGTGTCTCAAAGAACCTTAAAAAATGGTTCTTTAAGGCACCATTTCTGGTTCCACAAATAACCTTTCAAACTAGGGTTCTTTAAAGAACCATTTCATTAAAGAGTTCTTCAAAGAACCTTCAAAGGTGCCTCAAAAATGGTTCTTCAGTAGGTGATGGTTCTTCGTAGAACCACAAAGCCTTTCAAAGAACCCTGATGTTTCTGTCTGGAGGCCGTTCACCAGATCTCTGGAGCTTTTTAATCTGGTCATTCTCTGTGAAGATGCAACCTGCAGGATTGTTCCATGAATGTAAGACTGATGATAAACATAATTGACTAAGATTTGAGCTTTATCTAAAAAAAGAAAGAAGTAAAGATTAAAGCAACAAAAAGACAATCTGACATGTTAGCGTTCTGACATCATCCGTTGTAATGAACTCTGAGTGCACCTCGTTCCCTCGGTAACAGGAGAGTGAGGCTTGTGGTCCTGGAAGAGGAGGAGATAAATAACCATCTGCAGAAATAAGCGTGTCTCCGAGACATTGACCCCGAACGTCCCTAATAACCAAAGACAGGACAACAACAACAACAACAACAACAACAACAACACATTAGCAGCGTTCACCATCTCTTTTGGCTGTCACCCCTTCATAGTCTCTGTCTCTCTCTCACACACACACATATATATCGTCTCTTCCTCTCTGTCCATAACCTCAAATGGACGATGATTGATTTTGTTGTTTTGGTAATGGTGATCCCGAGCAGATTTCCTTCAGCTGACTCAGCAGTTTGGACCTGAAAGTGTTGCTGAAATTCACATCCAGAGTGAAAGAGGTACACGTCATATGTATGCCCGATATGTATGGACCTATATTTGACTATATTAAAGTATGAAACGATGCCATTACTGTGGCTGGACTATAATAGCCGTTGTACCACCAAAAACATGCATATTAACGATATATAAATACATTTTAAAGGTAAAATTGATAATTGCACATCATTGAAATGAATGGTTTAATACTCTTCTATGTTGTGTTTCAACATTATGATGTGTGTGTGTGTGTGTGTGTGTGGTGATTCTTCATGTTAAAACACAGCTGGGGCACAGTTTATACATCTCAAGTATCCACTCTTCACATAATCCTCTCGCTCTTCCAACCTGCAACGGCAGCCTCTCTCTGTCTCTCCCTCTCTCTGTCTCTCTGACTCTCTCTTTCTCTCTCTGATTCACTGACTCTCTGTCTCTCTGTCTCTCCCTCTCTCTGTCTCTCTGACTCTCTCTCTCTCTGATTCACTGACTCTCTGTCTCTCTGTCTCTCTCTCTCTCTCTGACTCTCTCTGTCTCTGTCTCTCTCTCTCTCTCTGACTCTCTCTGTCTCTCTCTCTCTGTCTCTCTGACTCTCTCTCTCTCTCTCTGATTCACTGACTCTCTGTCTCTCTGTCTCTCCCTCTCTCTGTCTCTCTGACTCTCTCTCTCTCTCTCTCTGATTCACTGACTCTCTGTCTCTCTGTCTCTCTCTCTGACTCTCTCTGTCTCTCTCTCTCTCTCTGACTCTCTCTGTCTCTCTCTCTGATTCTCTGACTCTCTCTCCCTGTCTCTCTCTCTTTCTCTCTGACTCTCTCTCTCTCTCTCTCTGATTCACTGACTCTCTGTCTCTCTCTCTCTCTCTCTGACTCTCTCTGTCTCTCTCTCTGATTCTCTGACTCTCTGTCTCTCTGTCTCTCCCTCTCTCTGTCTCTCTGTCTCTCTCTCTCTCTCTCTCTGACTCTCTCTCTCTCTGATTCACTGACTCTCTGTCTCTCTGTCTCTCCCTCTCTCTATCTCTCTGACTCTCTCTCTCTCTCTGATTCACTGACTCTCTGTCTCTCTGTCTCTCCCTCTCTCTGTCTCTCTGACTCTCTCTCTCTCTCTGATTCACTGACTCTCTGTCTCTCTGTCTCTCTCTCTCTCTCTCTGACTCTCTCTGTCTCTCTCTCTGATTCTCTGACTCTCTCTCCCTGTCTCTCTCTCTTTCTCTCTGACTCTCTCTCTCTCTCTTCGCCCAGGGTCTCCCACGCTCTATCCTTCTAATTGTTTTCACACACCTTCATCAAATAACATCATTAAAAAGAATGCTGTATATGTGCCCACGTGAGTTAAAAGTATGTGATGCATATGTCGGTTAATCACTCTTATATTTGGATAAACGTGAGTGAGTAAACACACCTTTATGATACAGTGTGTGTGTGTGTGTGTGTGTGTGTGTGTGTGTGTGTTTCTGACTGTAGGTTCGTGCAGACTCCAGTAGGTGCTGCTGCAGAGCAGCGGAGTGGATGTCGGGGGTTTGAGAGTCTGTCCCCACAATCTGGGCTGGCCACCAACCTGCTGTCAGCGGACGAGACCACGACTCACCACATCTCCAGGGAGACGCTGAGAGGAGAAGCCACAGCAGCACTAAGTGCCCATTCACACCTGAGCCAGTACAGTATTCGCTGTTACTTCTTTATTACATGTGGGGATTGTGCTGCATTAGGACCGTTCACACAGCTGGGAATTACAGAGGACATAATTACTTATTTGTGTTTGTCCAAAAAAAAATCCATCGGATACTTTCATCGATCGGCTTCGATGAGATGAAGCCGGTATGTTGCAACACATGTGGAGATAGCAATTCATACACACGGAAAGATGAAGGTGCCGTCTGGAACCGAAAACGGTTCTTCAGAGTGATGCCATAGAAGAACCATTTCTGGTTCCACAAAGAACCTTTCAACTTCAAAACTTGGTAGCCCCATTTTTGGTTCTAAAGGGTTCTTCAAAGAACTTATAAAGGTGTCTCAAAGAACCTTGAAAGCCCGTTTTTTTTGGTTCCACAAAGAATTTTTCAAACCAGGGTTCATTAAAGAACCATTTCCTTAAATAGTTCTTCAAAGAGCCTATAAAGATGTCTCAAAGAACCTTCAAAAAATGATTCTTTCAGGCACCATTTGTGGTTCCACAAAGAACCTTTCAAACCAGGGTTCTTTAAAGAACCATTTCCTTAAAGAGTTCTTCGAAGAACCTACCAAGGTGTCTCAAAAAAACCTTCAAAAACTTTGTAGCCCCATGTTTGGTTCTAAATGGTTCTCCAAAGAACTTATAAAGGTGTCTCAAAGAACCTTGAAAAACCATTTTTTTTGGGATCCACAAAGACTTTTTCAAACCAGGGTTCTTTAAAGAACCTATAAAGGTGTCCCAAAAAACCTTCAAAACATGGTTCTTTACGGCACCATTTCTGGTTCCACAAAAAACCTTTCAAACCAGGGTTCTTTAAATAACCATTTACTTAAATCAGGGGTCGGGAACCTATGGCTCGCGCACATCGGGGCGGAGCAAAGAAAAGCACCCCCCCCCCCCGTAGCATCATGCAGCACCAGAAGTCGTATTACAATTCTACGTTAAAAATACTATATGGCTCTCAATGAAATATATTTGGCTTTTATGGCTCTCCCAGTCAAAAAGGTTCCTGACTCCTGCCTTAAATAGTTCTTCAAAGAACCTATAACGGTGCCTCAAATGGAAAAAAGGTTCTTCAGTGGGTGATGGTTCTTCGTAGAACCACAAAGCCTTTGAAGAACCATTTAAGAGCAATTATGATTCTGTGTGTAACGTGGTGACACTAGAGTCAAACCAGTCCAGCTAACTGGTAAGACTGGTCAGGTTGGGGGTAGCGTTGCATTTACCTTCCACAGTGAGCAACGTGACCGCCCTGAGCCAGACGTGCTGCTCACTCTGCAGAGGAAATTAGGATAAATCGGCCTGAAAAAACAAACTAAATAAAGTCTGACATGGTTGTTTGTTTTCATTTGATTTTATGCAATAGACATTCTTCAGATAGCATCTCCTATGAACTCCTATGTCATTCTGCCAGACGGTGTTTCTGTCACCGATTCTCTTGGAATATTTTTTACACTATAAAACATCTGTTTTTACTAGTTTGAGCTGTACTCGGTTTAAAAAAAGGACTCTCCTCATCTTTATATATTCCGTTCTCGCGTCACTCGTTATAACTCTGGGATCTGAACTCCTGAGTTAATCCCTAATGATCCCTCTCCACATTTGTATTTTTTGTATTTTGTAAAGCTTTTTACTGTTTTAATTGACGAACCGTTCACATTCACTGGAGCCCGCTGTCACGTCTGAGGATGCTTCAAGACATCCTGCGACTAAACAAACACCAAGTGAGCATCTTCAGGGAAGTACGGCCATTGTGTTAAAGTCAAAAAATGTCATTTCTAGCTGCCCTAATCCTCTTTTCTCTCTCCCCAGATAAACCATCTGTTCTGGAATTCAGATCAGACTTCACACAGGGTTAAGAAAGCTCAGCGAAGTAGACAAACTCCCAGCATCTTACGCTAAAGAAACTGTATTCATACATTGGTATGTCTGCTTATATATTTGCAAATATATTGTGAAATTGTGGTATTATAATGACATTAATTGGATTCCATTTGTCCTGAATATGAGTTAAGTGTCACCAACTTTTGACACATACCTTCAGACCAGGTTGCATACAGTAGATATTAACCCTATGTTATCCTTTGCCAGGGTCCAACTGGGCCAGCAGCCACTGACAAGGTTAAGCTGTTTAGAGTAGGTGAAGAGATTACACAGTTTATTATCCACATCTCTCTCTCTCTCTCCATCCCTCCCTCACTCTGTCACCCCCACGAACCCCACCCCCCCCCCCCCACCCCACGGGCCGGCCGCATGGGGCCACTCCGAAATTTAATACCATGTCTACAACAAGATAAGGCTTTCTTATGGACAGATTAACAATATGCCCATTGTTGTGCTGCCCCCGTGCAGACAGAGGCCGCCCGGGCATTAAAAGCCCCGGAGTCTCGTTCGTCCATTGTGAACTCTGGCAGAGAAAAAGTGAAAGAAATATTGAGAAGGATGCGGTGCGGAAGCAAAAAGGAAAAGGAAGACCCATTGTGGAAGAGACACAGAAAAATGAAGGTGCCATCAGAGTGATGCCATAGAAGAACCATTTAAAACCAGGGTTCTTTAAAAGAACCATTTCAGAGTGATGCCATAGAAGAACCATTTAAAACCAGGGTTCTTTAAAAGAACCATTTCAGAGTTCTGTAAAGAACCTATAAAGGTGTTTCAAAGAACCTTCAAAAAATGGTTCTTTAAGGCAGCATATCTGGTTCCACAAATAATCTTTCAAGCCAGGGTCCTTTAAAGAACCATTTCCTTTTAATTATTCAAAGAACCTATAAAGGTGTCTCAAAGAACCTTAAAAATGTTTCTTTAAGTCACCCTATCTGGTTCCGCAAAGAACCTTTCTAACCAGGGTTTTTTAAAGAACCATTTCCTTAAATAAATCTTCAAAGAACCTATAAAGGTGTCTCAAAGAACCTTCAAAACATTGTTCTTTAAGGCACCATTTCTGGTTCCACAAAGTACTTTTCAAACCAGGGTTCTTTAAAGAACCATTTCCTTAACCCTCCTGTTAACTTAGGGTCAATTTGACCTCATTCAATGTTTAATGTCGGTGTTCTTTCGGGTCAATTTGACCCCAGGCTGTTTTTCACTGTGTCAAACATATAAGAAATATCAACTTTTTTATATATTTAAAGGGCTATTTAGGTAGTCAACAAACAAACATAAAGTACCTCAAACTTGGAAAACAATATTAATTCTAATAATTTTCTAGAGGTTTTAATTGCTGGGGTCAAATTGACCCCGAGGGTAAAATATGTCAGTAAATATAAAGGTAACAGGAGGGTTCAACATTGAATGGGGTCAAATTGACCCTAAGGTAACAGGAGGGTTAAAGAGCTCTTCAAAGCACCTATAACGGTGCCACAAAAAGGAAAAAATGGTTCTTCAGTCGGTGATGGTACTTCGTAGAACCACAAAGCCTTTTAAAGAACCATTTCAGAACCGTCTGTATTTAGAGACAGACAAACAAGGGAGAGACTAGAGAGAAGAAGGGAAAAGGATTCAGCAACCTCATGCGAGGCATTACTGGGTCAGCAGCAGCATCGCTCCCCAGTAACAGGAGACTGGAGGAAGGCTTGTCAGCGGCCAAATTGCCCCTCAAACCCACTGACAAGGATTGTCAGCAGCGAGAGGGGAGAGAGGCTCTCTGTGGCCTCCTCTCATGCCAGGGTTCATCACTGGCAATTGCAGAGAGGAGGAGCAATCAAAAGGCCGCAGTGGGCGCAGCACTGGAGCGCGTGGGCCGCGGTGCTCGGGCGTCATAAGCCACCGCGACTCCAACCAGCCATTTCTGAAACCCTGGAGAACAAAAAAGTGTTTTCAATCCCGGAGGACCGGTCCGGTGGTGGTTTATGCATCCGCTTGAAAGTTTGAATTAAATGTTGAAGGAGTGCCGAAGAGTGCCGTTCCATCCGTGTGCGAGTGGTGAGATTAAAGGTGGGTGGAGGATTCAAAGGGTGAGGGGTCTCCAACGGACCCCCGAGGTCCTGAGCACCTGGTGTCAGACCATGTCAAAGGTCAGCGGGGCCAAAAAAATGTCACGATTGAGCTGTGATTGCAGCGATGGCGGTGAAAGGGTACAGATGGTTGGCGGTTCAATCCCCGCTCTAGTCGATGTGTCTTTGAGCAAGACACTTAGCCCTGAATTGCTTCCTGTAGCTGTGTCTACGGTGTATGAATGTAACTTGGATTAAAGCATCAGCTACATAACATGTCATGTAATTATGAGGATAATATTAGTTTTCTCTTGAGGCCATCAAATTAAAAGATTTTTTCTGTATTTAATTTAGACCTGTACATTATATTCTATTTTAATTAAATCATAAGTATAAATATGTCAGTTTACACTTTGTATTTATTTCTTCATATTTTGACAGAATAATGTGCTTTAAATTAATTTGCATTAGTTAAAAAAATATATTTATCAGAGGCTAACTGTATGCAGTTCTGTTTTTCCTGTATTCATATAGTTATGTCTTACTTATGGGCCAAATAGACCCGAGATTAATGTTTACAATGCCCTAGATAATGATATAAAAATATATATAATGTCCAGCTGATGAATAGGCGGCGTCACGGTGAATCCCACCACCGTGGCAGTCGGGCAGACCGTTTTGTATTCACATGGTGACAGTTGACAGCTGTTTCTTCCTCTAATAAGATTAGGCTAAAGAAATTAGTTGTGCACTCTTTAATCTGCCATTTAACAGAGGGGGCCACCTGGGGCCCGCCTCATCCCATCCGCTCTGCACGCCTAATCTGGGAGGGGTTTGATTCACACAGGGATGAGCGCGGCTCTGCACGCAGAAGCTGCAGAACCTCCACAGGCCAATAAAGAGGGAAAGAAAACACGGTTGTTGTTGTTGTTGTTTTTTTTTATGGTTGAAGAGCCTCAGTGGTTTTACAATGTTGTAAAATGTCGAAACATCGCTCCCGGATCCCTTTCACCACACATTCACATGTTCACAGTACTTCATGCTAACAGTGGTTCTATGACAGAGACAGAACAGTTTCAATGTTCAACAAATGTGACGATTAATGTCATATTTGGGTGTAGAATCCTGGGTTCAAGTTTGTTTGTAAGATTGGAAACTGGTCCAGATGGCGTTGAATATGCTCAACTTAAATTCAGATTGTCACCATATCCACGCGGTTAACAATTTGTTTAGAATTTTGTGATAAATGCGACCTGTTATTAGTCAAATACTAAGTTACAAATCATATTTTGGCTGACCAGTGAAATTACCACATCAAGGCACAAGATCCAGTCATCCACCTTATTTATATTCCTGAATATATAAATATAAATATTCCTGAATATATATATATATATATATATATCCCTGCATGTAAATATATATATACGTATATATATATTCCTGTATATATATCTTTATATATATATAGTCCTGTATATATATATATATATATATATACATTCCTGCATGTAAATAAGGTGATCTTGCATGCGTTGATGTGGTGATTTCACTCATATTTCATGTTTAATGATCAAAGAGATTAAATATGTGTAAAAACAGGTTCAACATAGCATGTGTCATATATCAATCCCCTATATTCTAGACAGTTGAACATTAATGCATATATATATACATCGCCAGTATAGGAAAGTGCTGTCACCCTCATTTGCTCTCAGAAGGGGTCCCTACGTGTTGGCTGATGTGGTTTCTCCGCAGTGGGAGCCGGTTGGGGAGAAATAAGCTTTGGCACAGCTGCACAAACGGGCCTTTTACTGGGCGAGTCAATCAGGCGGCCCCGGGCTTGGGCCGCTGCCCAGAAAGCACAGTTTGGAGGGCGTCTCACCTTACCCCTCTGCACTGGCTGAAAGGAGCCAGTATTATCACTGTACAGCACTCACCCCGTCACCTCCGCTTTTCTCTTTTTTACTCTCCCTCCTCCAGCTGCTCTTTCTCCTCCTGTCATCTTTCTGCTGTTCTCCACTTCCATCATTAACATCCATCGTTTCTCCTCCCGGCTTATATTCCTCTCCTCCTCCTCCTCCTCCTCCTCTCATGCTCCGCTACTCCTTACACACTCTCCAACTTAACAGATAGCCATCGCGGAGGCTGTGATCTGAGAGGAAATGTCATACCGTCTCCTGCTATTGGCTGCGTGCCCCTCAAATCACTTGTGACAGTTTCCTATTACATTGTTTACCTGCCTGAAGGCCGAGGCAGCCGTACTTTAACCATATTCAAATCGGCTCGATCTGGAGCGACCGCGAGTCCGCGCACGGCTTCTTTGGGTTCGGAGACGTTACGCGGTTTATAATGTCTACTGTTATTCCAGCGAGGATTGGTTTGAGAATGAGGACCAGATGGAGACAGTTATCATGGATGTCGAGATGTTTATGACAGGGAATAAACAGGGGCTCGCTTTAAAATATCACAAATCTCAGTCGCTCTGGTTTCTGGTTGATTTTACGATCATTTTTTTTCTTGTTGGACACTTTTTACTGGAGCCATAGTTACCGAAAAACAGATGAAGACAGTGAGCGTTTTGACAAAAAACAACCTGTTTCTTCAGTTGGTCTGATGGGTCACCAACCTAGCCTAGCAGCTTACGTTTTTGGGGGGTTCTCAAAGAAAATTGCAAATGTGGCTTATTCTTTCCATTTGAAATTAAAAATACTATAAGTTTGAATACATCTTTGCATTGTGGTAAATTCATCAATTCAGTTTATTTTATATAGCCCGGCTTACCAGGCAGGAGGCATCAGACACTGGACCAATGGACCCAATGAGACGTGAAGTCACAAAGACTCCGGGGAGGAAGCAGAGTTAATAATGTGTGATGGAGAGATGAAAATTCATCCATAAGTAGAGAGAGAAGAGTAAAGAGGTGCTCAGTGTATCCTAAACATCCCCCAGCAGCCTATAAGCCGATAGCAGCATCTCTAGGGGCGGGACCAGGTGAACCTGACTCAACCCTATAAGACTATTAAAGAGGAAAGTCTTCAGTCTACTCTTAAATGGGGTGACTGTGTCTGCCTCCCGGACTGAAAGTGGAAGCTGGTTCCATCAAATAAAAAAACAAAAAAAGCCAACAGAAGTAGCAGTGCATCGGATATCTCAGTCTGACACCGCCGTCTCGCCTGCTTCTTATCTCCGTGGACGGGTCATCGGGTCAGACAGATAAGATTGTCAGAAACATGGCGGAATCTGGCGAGTAAAGTTAAACACGTTCCCTTCCAGCGGTCTGTCGGTCACTTCCTCGCCGCATCGCGGTCCATTCTCGCTCTGCAAGTTTGCGCGGCACACGGTGACATCACAATAACTTGTTTTGTCAGAATTAGCATATTCAAAATATTATTTTTAATTATAACTGTGAAGTTGTACATGAGGATCTTTAAGATACATATAAGCCAAATGCAGGTGCACATTGACAGCCTCTTGTTTAGCGCTGCTAAGATGATTCCCCCCCCCCCCCCCATATATCCTGTTGAGCAACCAACTGGAGGAATGTGTTTTTATATCCCGTCGTTTGGTTTTATCTGTAAGGATTCCTCCTTTGAACTTTAAAAGGCATCTACATGTCTCATAAGAATGATGCATTTACACGCGAGAACATACGAACACGCAAAATACCCTGACTGATTCGTCTTAAACACAACGAAATTAAAGAATAGATTACCATCTTTTCGAGTCCGTCGGAAGACATATGAACGTTGAAAAGGTCACTGGGCGTTGTAATTGTTCCTCCTTTCCATAAAGAAATGAAGATGGCGGAGTTTGTCCGATATCTCTTATCGTGAAAAGCTTTTTCTGAGCAGCCACTAACACAGGAGGAATAATTACACTTGTGCGTATTGTAGAAAGATGCTCTTTGAAACTTGCTCTTTAACGTCTCTCAATAGCTTAAAGGCCATGAATGATAAAAGCGCTGTGGTCCTTCAGTGTGTAGATGTATCATTCTAAAAACTCATTTTGTTCTCTTAAATATTTACTAAATTATTTCCCCTTTAAAGTCACTGCGTATTAAGAATACAGCTGAATAAATCCCCTCCGCGGCTGCTGCCGGCGGCACTAGTGTGTTTGCAGAAATCTCCAGAGCCTGGCAATTAGTTAATTAAAAAGTTATGTACATGGCATGAATAATTAAGAACAGGGTCCCTCGGAATTAGCCAAGCATTCAGAGGCATAAATGAATTCTCCGAAGTGATATCAGAGTAGAAGATATAGAGGGTGTGGATAAAGAGACGTTTTTAAGATTTATTGATTTCATGAATTGGACGAACTCTACCAGGCCACGCAACATTCTTTGCGTGGCCTGGTAGAGTTCGTCTGCAGCTTTTCTCTATAAAACATGGCCCACATTAGTACCTGAAAAGAGCATTGAGCTTTCACCTCTTTGCAGATGTTAATGACGGCTGCAGAAAATGCTCTGTTTTCTCTGATAACTTAATTTGTTGCACGCTGCAATAATGTGTTATTTTTAAAGCCTATCACTCGATCGAAAGACAGCAGCGATGTTGAATTTGTCACATTTTCATGTAAACGGAACCACGCAGACTAAACATTGTGGACTTGTCAAAAATCATTCTCAAGCATACAACACACATGGTTTGAATTTGGAAAACTTAAAATCAAGTTTCACTTCTAGCCTGTGCGGCCACTGGCGGTAAGGACTTCACAGTAAAGTTAAACATAAGTGTATACTGATTCCAGACACCTTTTAAAATACTGCTATTGTACTGTATAATTGGCACTAACAGAAAATGATGACGGTGTGTCAATCAATACAAAATATAATAATAAGTGAAGAACTAATTTCAGTGCTGTTGCACAACAATCGTGAATTTAGTTTTTTTTAACTTGTCCTGCAGTTATTCTGCTGATTTATGAGACAAAGGCATTCATCAAAACAAACCCTCAGAAATTAAGCCATTTTTAGTATGGTTTGGCATTTTTAAAATAAATTCACAAGATTCTTAAAACTGAAACTCAGACGGCTAACAGCTAACCCGGCTAACCAAACTACTTGAAACCCTTCACGAATATCTTACAAAAATAAACTTCAGTCTGTCTTCTTTGCCTCAATATTCTCCATTTTCATTCTTACTGTTGTTGTTTTTATATTGTACATACATGTTGCTACTCTGTTGTCTTCAATATCATTTTTATATTCATCCTGCTATTTGTAAATTTACATGTATGTACGAGTTTACATGTAACCAGAGTCCAATGACATGGCCAATAAAACTAGTTCTGATTTTCCTCTTCCACAATCTCACTTATATTGCTTCATTATTCTCCTGTGCATTGTTAGGTTGTAATAGTTTATTTTGATAACATCTGCAGAGGTCTTATGTTTTAAATTAATACATATAGAAAGATATTATAAGAGAAAATATTAGGGAGAATATTGATATTGTTATTAATGTATTATGAAGCATCGGGGTAATGTTTACTCTATGCAAATGTAAATGGCAAGAATAAATGTATATTGCATGAGAGTGACTGTATGTTAGTATTATAGATTGACGAGGCTGGTTGAATTCTGTCAAGTGACTTACAATAACAAGGGACTCTTATTGTGAAAATACTTGTTTAGCGACTTGACCGGAAGTGACGTTTTGACCGGGCCGGGGACATTGAGTATAAAACTCTGTGGATTAGAGAAATCGGGTCTCTTCCAGAGGTATTCTCGACGCCGGAAGGAGGGCGGAGGAGCCGATGAAGACCACGATCGTGAGGCCTTGAATGTTTGTTTTACCCTTCCTGCCATTAAATGTTGATAACTTAATTCACGCGCGTCCAGAAGCCTGTTTTCCATCATTTGCGAAGTGCCCAGTTTCAGAACTACTTTACAGCATCCTTCTTTATGTGTCCTTCTCTCTCAACACTTTCATATCTACCTGATGTGTTTCTAGTACACGCTACAACATTGTCTTTAATGCCAAAGGATTCATTCTGGGTGGTTTCTCGTTGCGAAGCTTTAGCCCTGATGTTTAGCCGTGGTTATCTGAACAGGGCTAACATGACCTGCAGGGCTCCTGAAAACACTTCCGAGACTTCTCACTCCGCCTGCTTTTTGGCATCCGACCAGAAAAGCGTCGGTAACCGTAACTTCTCGTGACCGACTTTTATCCCAGAGCTGATGGATAATATAGAGACACGTGCTATTATTCATGGTACCAATGCCGCCAGGTATTCTCCCTGAGACTAATCATCTTCGAGAAGGTACGAAACGCTCTCGATATTTATTTAATTAAAATGTAGCCGACTTAAAGCCATAGATCGCTTTTCTTGTGTTCTAAAACTAACCAATGAAAAGTGTGCTTTGCATTTGTGAAATACCAAACGTCCTCCGGTGTCTTATTAATATTCTCTCCGGGCCTCCTTCACTCCAGTGACAGATGAATCGGCCCCGTGCCGGGTTCTGCCACGCTCTGACGAAACTGATCACTTAACATGGGAGCAAGAGCCCGACAATAGCAAGAGCCTGACGTTAGCAAGAGCCCGACGTTAACAAGAGCCTGACGTTAGCAAGAGCCCGACGTTAGCAAGAAGCGGACCTTTCTGTTACCGGTACAGCGAAGTGCGTAGCTGGCCCTCGGCCCAGTTCAGACTGGACGCCTCTGGAGTTACAGCAGACAAGGATTCCATGACCGAGCTGTATTTACAGAAGACATGTTGATAGTCTACAAGCAGATACATCATTTATATACTTGCTGATAGATGGTGTTTAATATTTATAAGGCTTTTAATTGAGTCCACTTTTCAACTGGGCGCTGGCTAGAAGACTTTCTGGTCGTGCCCCTTGGTGGGAATGATCACGGAGACGCTATGAGGTAACACAGAGATAGAGCTGTTGCCTCTCTTTAAAAAAGCTACAATTAAGTAATTGTCGGCCCTTTGTTCATTAAAATGTATTCGGAGGTCGAATTATTCTCAATTTAATGGACTGAGCAAAAGGTCGGGCGTCCATTATTTGAGAGGCTAAAAAAGATCATTTTCCATTTTGCTCTAATGCGCAATAAACAAAATGCAGATGTGACTCATCGCTCAGTCAGTGACGTCATAAGAGAGACCGCTGGACTCAATGCCAGTAAATATTTCAGCTTATTTCATTCAAATAATGTCCCTGAATCTGACAGTTTGGGATTTTATTTATTAATATTTTATTAAAAAGACTATCACCATATTTAAATGTTAAGTAAATTACAGGAAACAAAGCCGCACTGCCACGTACAATACACATTCATGTATAAAAAATAAGTTTACCTGGGAATAAATAGTAAATGTTATGAATTGGATGAACCAACATATCTCATTTTATTGCATTTAAAGTGTACTCTATTGTACTGTAATAAGATAAATAATTTGCATTATGGGGAGAGCTCTGGATAACCTAAATGATGTTAAGGGGGGGGGGGGAAGTCTTCATTACCTATCATATAATCAAATGGGTGTTTCACTAATAAACCTGTACGGCTAATTATTTCCAATGATCACTTTATTGGCAGAAAATGCCCAAATGAAGCTGCGAGCCATCTTATTTATGTATCAAAGACAAGAATTGTACTTTTGAACTTTTTAATGAAAAAAGAGATGATACAATCTCTCTTTTAATTAATGAGAAACCATGGAAAGCAACTAAGGATGGAAGCGGACCATATTGCAGGGTCCTGTGGCGTGTTTAGCTCTATCGTCATCTTCTTATGTTTTGTGTGGACCCCCCAAAAAACTAGCGGATGTTTTGGATCCTAATAAAATCCAAATCCCAAAAAGTGGACTGGAAGAGTGAAGTATGCATCAACGGTTTTTGTGCAATCGCTGTAGGATGTTGATGGATTTCATTGTTGTTCAGTTGTGCAGCGGAATTTTTGAAATGTGAGAAATAAAATGTGTGATATTTCGCTAAAATGCTTGAAAATGTGTGTATTTTGAAGTAAGAGATTCAATTCAATTCAGTTTATTTGTATAGCCCAATTTCACAAATTACAAATTTGTCTCGGAGTGCTTTACAATCTGTACATAGACATCCCTGCCCCAAAACAAACTCACACATCGGAAAAAAAAAAAAAAAAACCCTTCAGGGAAAAAAAAAAAGGAAGAAACCTGGAGGAGAGCAACAGAGGAGATCCTCTCTAGGATGGACAGATGCAATAGATGTAATGTGTACAGAAGGACAGATTTAGAGTTAAAATACATTCAATGAATATGACAGAGTGTATGAATAGTTCATAGTAGGCATATTCCACGATGGAGACCTCCACGATCCATCAGGCAGATGGCGGTGGGGAGGATCTCTTTGAAACTGATGTCTCGATGTGTGCAGAGCAAAGTGCTCTCGGACCCGTAGTCCTTCAGGTCTACGCGACCTCAGGTAAATGCCCCCTGTTCCGTTGAACCCAGAGTCACAGACTGACAAATTGACAATAGATGCCTTAGTGGAGCCATTTAGTGGAAGAATGTCATAACAACAAGCTTAAGTCCAAGTGACATGTGACACACTGGGGAGGTTGTGAGCGGTTTAAAATTGTAATTACTGGTATATGTAAAGTCTGCATTGACTGACAGCTCCAACAAAAGACGTGAAAGAAGAGTGGGCTTGTTTTTTGGGAATCGGGAAAGATGGGAGTAAAGGGCTGTTTTAAATGCTCTTAGCGGCGGAAATCGAACGCCAGGGCTTGACTGGCAGAATTTCGTCGGACTGGGGGGTCTGCGTGATGGACAGCTTTCTCTTCGGGACATCCTTTAAAGCGAAGTGGGGCTGCGGTCCCTCTGGAATAGACATACCTGAGCCACTCAGACAAGGTGAGACGGATCCCTAGCACCAGTTCCTCCCGGGGCTCAAACGAGCTCTACAGAAGCAGACCCGGTGACAGAGTAATAGGCCAATTACCAGTGATTTGTACTGCAGTGGGCGGAGAGGGAATGTTCTCCGGACCTGTCACTGTGCCAGACAAATTTGTGATATCACAATAATGCATTGTCATGGTGGGCTTCCCCCTTAAACTCCGTGTATTGAATTTCAGCTTGGCTATCGTGGGGCGGATTTTACTTTCCTTTTCTAGAGAAGTTCTTGGCTCTCTCTTGTTCTATGTTCTCCTCTGTTCTTTGCTGTTATGTTTAAAGTACATAATTAAACTTTTATACATATAAATACATAGAAAACATAATCTTAACAGGTCTTTCCAAAGGCTATGTTCTCTTTCCTCTGCTTCTTGCTTGTCTCTTTCCAGTACAGTTTGCTGGCATCACTTCAAACCTCATCAGAACTGCCTCCACTTCCTCTCGCACTATCAAGTTTGCCTTTGTCACTCTACTTTACCTTCAGTAAAAAAAAAACGCTCTGTGTCACTTGGTGAATTTCATTTTTTCCATCGGCAGAATGAAAGGTGTAAGCTGCAGCTGTTACACTCAGGTGGGTGGTGACATCGATCAACGAGCTTTTATGGATGGAGGATTGGAGTCTAGAGGCTTCGCACTACGCTGAGGAGGCGACTGTGGTCTAGGAGGAAAACAGAACAAATTGAAGTTAGCCATATTTTTCTTCTTCTTCTTCTTCTTCTTCTCATAAAAGTCAAAGTAGATATGAAAGCCCCTGTATAATTATAATAAGGCATTTTAACTGTTTACACTTTTTTGGAGAGGTTAAACCAGCAGAAAATGTGTAGGATATTATGCAAGTTTAGAGTTGCTGGTATGGCTAGCTGATTCCCCATCGCTAGTCTTTTATGCTAAGCTAAGAAAACCTTGAATAAAAACAGACTAGCACTTCAGTGGCACTTAAATGGCACTTACTTATGGTATTACTTTTTTTGTTTGTAGTTTGGCTTTCTTGAAGAAATGTTACTTTCTTGATTTTTGTTGTTCTGAGTTTGTACTCGGGGTTGAATTCACTTATTTTAAGTCGCTTTGGATAAAAGCGTCTGCTAAATGACATTTAATGTAAACTTTTAGTTTCTTTTAACTTCTCTTGTCCTGTGTGTTTTTGTTTGTAACTATGTGTTTCTTATGTCGCTGCCTGTCTTGTCCAGGTCACCCTCGAAAAAGAGATTTTTAATCTCAATGAGATTCACCTGGTAAATAAATAAAGGTTAAAAAAAAAAAAACTTTATTAACCGGCTGCTGACTTCATATTTATTTTTGCAGACATGAAATTGGTATCAAACATTGAACTCTCAGCACGAAAGGGGAGTGAGCAAATATTAAATCAACCAGCAATGATATTTTGTTCGAATTACAATGCAATCCTTATTATCCGTGGCAGAAATACAAAGACATGACATGACAAAAGAAAACAACATTAAGTGTCTTGTCAATAGCATGCACCACTTCGTAAATCCCTGTATGCCACTGATAAATCAACATAAACTGCACCAGCAGCTTGTCATATCTCATATGGGACTGCATCAGACTGTGTGACCTGCCGCCTGCAGTGTCCAGCTGTTGTGCTCTAACGACAGCCAGCTGTTTGATGGGCTGGCGGCTTGTCACTGAATATGTGTGAGAAACCTTCTGTTTGTTCCTTCGCTCATTTCACAGTAGCCGTGTAAATGTAACCGAGAGTCGAGGATCGCGTGAGATGCGAGCTCAAGGAGAGGAAAGGCTGCACTTTGTCGTACACTCACTCAAGATGTCGTCCCCTTGCCCTCGTGTACTCTCTATCCTTAAAACATGACCTTTTTTTCCCCACGGAGGCACACTCGTCTTCAGTGCCCGAGTACATCGAGAAGTAACACGCGTGACCTCGAGGAGACCGAATGGTGTCTCTCTAGTGCCATTTGACAGCCCTGACCCTCCGGTGTCCAAGAGATGCATTGATTTTTAAAAAGGAGATGGGAATGAGCCCTTCTCTTCCTCCCTTCCTTCCTTCCTTCCTTTTGGTTTTTCAGAGTACAAGGAGAGCCATGGAGCAGCGTTGGCCGATGCACAATAGCCGTCCTCCGCGCTCAGGTGTCTCAGTGTCGGCATTAAGTGTGACCGGGCCACCCCGCACACAATCGGTCCCTTACACCGCCGAGGTATTGGCATACAGGTCTTCATCCTGTGCTAAGCATGCCCACTGAGTAAGAGATACCCCGGCTCGTGGTATTTATGCGAGAGGAAGTGCGGCTCTCTCATTTAGGGGCGGAAAGTGGTGCAAATGTGTGTAATGAAAATGTTTGCTGACTCATTATGAATCCTGAAAGTGGGGTTTGAGTTGCAGAGCTCTGAGGGATCAGAGAGATGTGTGTTTGTGTGCGTGCCTGCCGCGAACAACTTGGACATTTATTGGGTTGAACTCGGGGATGGGAGGCTAATTACATAATGACTTTATTAGAGATAATGATGTTAAATCAAATCGTAATTTTTTCCAGCTTGAATTCCTGACTTTCAACCGGGAACAAGGATTTCTTGTCAGCTCGGATATTCAAACTTCTCAAAATCTTGTTCTCGCCTGTGCTGACAGGCCGTCTGTCACGTTGGCACACTGAAGTTGAGTCAGTTTGACAATAATGATTTGTAGAAGGACCTTTTCTCACAGAGGGAATAGCAAAGAATCTACAGAGCCAATACAATATAATAGAGTGATACATATTGTGTGTGTGGTCTCTTTAGAGACTCTTTCATAAGCAGATGCAAAAGATTAAACGAGAATACAAGTGCATTATATATACATAAAAGCAGAAAACCAATGAACCAACGACACACACACACACATATATATACATATATATATATATATATATATGTATATATATAATTGCTCTATTAACCGTCAATGTCTTATTTAACCTCCATCCTGTGTCTCTAAAACCTTGTGGCACATTTGAGCTTTTACATGTACAGGACTGTCTCAGAAAATTAGAATATTGTGATGAAGTTCTTTATTTTCTGTAATGCAATTAAAAAAACAAAAATGTCATGCATTCTGGATTCATTACAAATCAACTGAAATATTGCAAGCCTTTTATTCTTTTAATATTGCTGATTATGGCTTACAGCTTAAGAAAACTCAAATATCCTATCTCTAAATATTAGAATATCATGAAAAAGTATACTAGTAGGGTATTAAACAAATCACTTGAATTGTCTAATTAACTCGAAACACCTGCAAGGGTTTCCTGAGCCTTGACAAACACTCAGCTGTTATAAATCTTTTTTTTTACTTGGTCTGAGGAAATATTAAAATTTTATGAGATAGGATTTTAGAGTTTTCTTAAGCTGTAAGCCATAATCAGCAATATTAAAAGAATAAAAGGCTTGCAATATTTCAGTTGATTTGTAATGAATCCAGAATGCATGACATTTTTGTTTTTTAATTGCATTACAGAAAATAAAGAACTTTATCACAATATTCTAATTTTCTGAGACAGTCCTGTATATATATAAATATATATATATATATATATATTTATACTTTATACACACATATATATATATGGCTGTTTTTGTTGTGTTTTTTGCACAGCCCATCTCACAGCGATGCCAGTATTTCATTCTACAATCACAATAAAATAAACGGGTTAAAAGCTAAATATACTACCAAGTGCCACAAAGCTAGAGACACAGGGTTTGAGGTCAACATTTGATGACTTGAGTCTTATTTTTGGTTTTACTCATGCTTTGATATAAATATATAAAAATCTTTTGTTTTCTTGTCTGTCACTTTTTTTTAGGTTTTATATCTGAAACTTTGTTAAATGTGCTACTGCTTGTCTTGGCCAGGACACACTGGTAAAGGCTTTTTCTGGTTAAATAAATTTAAAGAAATAAAAATAAATGAATAAGAAGGTAATAGAGCAAGTTAATAGTAAAGCAAACCATACCATAATTACGCAAACAATCAAATTTCTGAATATGTTTGAAAGTCTTTCAAACAAATAGACACAGAAATCATTAATGAATCAATGTTGAATACTCACACTGTTGTCTCTTTAACACATCAATGCTACGGCGCCATTTAACACACACACACACACACACACACACCACACACAGTTAGTGCGGTCAATCCATCAAAAGCATTCTCAATAACTTGCTTTTCAATAATTCAGGCACTGCGTCCTGATGTGCTGGTAATTGGGAAGAAGCAATTCTTATTGCGGCGCTAAGAACTTTCATTAGGAAAGGATGTTTCCTCTGCGAGAATAAACGCGCGTGACCTTTGACCCATGCTAATCCATCAAGGCAGGGCCAAGAGATTGCGTCGCTCGGCTCGCAGCCAAGCCGAGTCAACCTGCTCGCTTTCATGTATTGACTCGAGATGTTCTTCTTTTTTTTCCTTCTTTTTTGAAGTAATGTGAGTGTGTATCATCTTTCATGCGCTCGGAGCCCTTCAGGAGCAGCCAAACAAGCTCCGTCATGAAAAGTTCTCTCTTTTTTTTTTTTAGATAATGGTACAAATCCAAAAGATATAGCCACTAAACCAGAAACAAACAAACAGCAGACATAGGAGCTGGGAAGCATGGCTCATGTATCGGTGTTTTGAGTGTGATTGTATCTGAGGTAATCGACTGATTTCCTCCGCGCTGTAACTCAGACTCTCTGGTTCGGAGCTCAGGGAGGTGACACTAAGGTGGACTGAGCCGCCAGTGAATCACTGACTAGAATATATACAACTCCTCTGACTAATGCCGAGCACTGGAATGGTCATGTTGACAAAGGTAAACACATCTGAGTTTGTTGAACACTCGACGAGGTGCCGGATAAGAATGGACTGACTCGTGAAGGATTTCTTCATACGATACGTCCCACATGTTCATATCCAGAGTGTGTTTATTGCTTGAAATAGTTTTTTTTTCTTACGTCGCTTTTGTTCGCAAATTGTTTATAAGGCAAGAAAAACAGAAACAAAAGCAACATTAACTCTTGAATAAGTTATTTTGTATAATCGAAAGTGTGTCGATGAAGTGAAGATGTCCACTGCCACGAAATGTTCATGTGTAAAAGCTTAAAAATGGAAAAGTACAATTCAGTACAACGTCTGTACTCCTCAAGAAAATAATCTTGGTTTAAAAGTCACTGTAGAAATTGAACACAACTGATCTATTGTGTTAAGTATTATGCATTGACGTTGAACACATTCATATGATCATATTTTACCGGCACTGTGAGAAAAAAATTAGGATCCTGTACTTACTATCTCTTAATTATGACTTAGCATCTCATTATTATAACTGGCTATCTCATAATTTAGATTTACTATCTCATCATTATGAGATGCTAAGTCATTATTTTGACTTACTTCTCTCATAATATTGAGATTCTATCTCATTATTATGACTTAGAATCTTATAATTACGAGATACTATCTCCTAATTTTGATTTACTCATAATAATAATGCGCTATTATCTCATTATTTCGACTTACTATCTCATTATTATGACTAACTATCTGTTAATTATGACTTAGCATCTCATTATTATGACTTACTATCTCATTATTCTGAGATATTAAGTCAAAATAATGACTAACTCTCATAATTCTGATTTAGCATCTCATTATTATGACTTACTATCTCATTATTCTGAGATATTAAGTCGAAATAATGACTAACTATCTCATAACTATGACTTAACATCTCATTATTATGACTTACTATCTCATTATTCTGAGATATTCAGTCGAAATAATGACTAACTATCTCATAACTATGACTTAGCATCTCATTATTATGACTAACTATCTCATTATTCTGAGATATTAAGTCGAAATAATGACTAACTATCTCATAACTATGACTTAACATCTCATTATTATGACTAACTATCTGTTAATTATGACTTATAATCTCCTAGTTATGAGTTTCTAGGTCATTACTTCAAATATCTCATAGTTATGAGATACTATCGACTTACTTTCTCATATAAATTAGACACTAAATCATAATTACGTGGTAGTATCTCATAATTATGACTTACAGGATCCTAAAGCTGTTCTCAGAGTGGCGGAAATGGGCTTCCATCCCTTCAGGCTATATACATCACGTACTACAAAAAGGATGCTCAGCGTAAACAGCGGCCTCTCTCCCATAAGCACGTATTCACGGGAGATGTATTGGAAGAGGAAGAGACAGAGGACAGAGGACAGGCTATCGCTGCTGTGCACCGTGTCCGCGTGTCAGCGTACATGTCTCTACATCCTCACTCAAACTTACTCCCGCTTTAATCTACAGCGCTCCCGACCCGACTGCTGTTCTGTCACCCGGGACATGTTTAACAAACACTGTCAGGCCGGAGCGGGATACACCGGAGGTGTTGTTGTCTGAAGGTGATGGATTATACGTGATTATCCATATCTTCAGACTTCAAAACACCCGCTGCACACTTTCGGAACACACGGACACAAATGCAGGTGTCGTAAAAGAATGATTTTTCATTATAAGTATCACTTTGTTTTCCTTGTTTTATTCTTTCCAGCTTCATCCGAGGGGCCAGATAGTCTGTCGGCGGGTGGAGGAGCCCACCTCAAAGGTCTCCCCCCCCCCCCCCTCTCTTTTCAATCAATCACCACAAAAGCAACAAAGCACGCCTCTGTAAATATTTCAGTGGCTTCAGCAACTGGTCCAGGGGTCCTGCTGCTCGCCGTCCGTCCTCCCGAGTGAGCCATTGTGTGTCCCACGGCAGGCTGGGCTGGAGTTGTGCCGCTGGACACGGCCGGCTCTGTTGTGGGGAGGCAGCGGTGCCTGCATGCATGCAGCAGCAGGAGGATTAGAGTCCACGTTCCTCTTGTGTCTGACATGCTCTGCCGACATGTTACATCATTTATTTCTGCTCGCTGCGCAGTGAAAATGTCGTGATTTGAAATAGAGTTCAGATTATTCAAAAGGTTTGAGAATCTTGGACCGCGGGAAATAAATATTGCAAGATTTGTGATGTTTGATTCACTTTTACAAAACCAAATCGTACACACGGAAACATGAAGGCGCCGTCTAGAACCGAAAATGGTTCTTCAGAGTGATGCCATAGAAGAACCATTTTTGGTTCTACAAAGAACCTTTCAAACCAGGGTTCTTTAAAGAACCATTTCCTTATATAGTTCTTCAAAGAACCTATAAAGGTGTCTCGAAGAATCTTACTTTTTTCTTCTTCTTTGAGACACCATTTCTGGTTCCACAAAGAACCTTTTAAACCAGGGTTCTTTAAAGAACCATGTCCTTTAATAGTTCTTCAAATATCCTATAGAGGTATCTCAAAGAACCTTCACAAAATGGTTCTTTAAGGCACCGTTTCTGGTTCGACAAAGAACCTTTCACACCAGGGTTCTTTAAAGAACCATTTCCTTAAAGAGTTCTTCAAAGAACCTATAAAGTTGTCTCAAATAACCTTCAAAACATGGTTCTTCAAGGCACCATGTCTGGTTCCACAAAGAACCTTTCACACCAGGGTTCTTTAAAGAACCATTTCCTTAAAGAGTTCTTCAACGAACCTATAAAGATGTCTCAAATAACCTTCAAAACATGGTTCTTCAAGGCACCATTTCTGGTTCCACAAAGAACCTTTCAAACCAGAGTTCATTAAAGAACCATTTCCTTAAATAGTTCTTCAAAGAACTTATAAGGGTATCTTAAAGAACCTTAAAAATTGATCTTTAGGCACCATTTCTGGTTCCACAAAGAACCTTTCAAACCAGGGTTCTTCAAAGAACCTATAAAGGTGTCTCAAATGAAAGAATGGTTCCTCAGTAGGGGATGGTTCTTTGTAGAACCCAAAAGCCTTGTAAAGAACCATTTAAGAACCATCATGTTTCCGTGCGTGACCACTGGCTTCTCTCCGTCTGTGTCTTTTAAGCGTATTATTATTATCGGCTTCATGGTTTTCTGTCTTTTGGAACAAACTTGTTCCCAGTCCAGGATGCTTTGCCATCATAGTAAACGGGGGATCTGGATTTGCCCTTGATGTGTGAGCCACGTCCCTCGTGGCGCTTCCCCTGAACCGGTCTTCGGGGAGCGCTTTCCAATAAGAGTAATGTCCCCCCCGTGCACGGCCACCATTCAACAATTTACGGGCAGATTACAGATTCTAATAAAAAAAAATGTGCTGCCTTAATTAAAGAATCTGCTCCCCATTTTATGATAGGTCAGCCCCCCCACGCTCCCCTCCACCACTTCTATCCAATTTAATTATTGTGATGTACATAATTAGCATGAGCTGGACCATTGTTCGCCTCATTTGCATATTATATTGGATAATTGAATGAGAGTGGCTGATGATTAAATTAGGGTGAATGACAGATGATTTCGGCTCCGCCGCGCGGAAGAGTTAACAGAATGAGCAGACTGGGAATAAACGACATGGGCCTTTTGAATATTTATATGTTACGCCGTGACCCTCCCCCCCCCCCCCACACACACATACAACCCAACCCAGCCAACCCCTAGCAGACGCACTCTGCTAATTTAAAAAAAAGAAGAAGAAAATGTGTGCGGGCGGCTAAACTTGGTCACAGGACGCTGTTTCTTCGCCCCTGGCCGCTGCTCACTGGTTACTACTGTGCGTCGGCGTGGAATGGGATGGAGGGGGAGGGGGGGGGGGGGGAGGGAAATGTCGAGAGTGCGAGGTGAACACCTTTTTTCCTCCATCATCGAGGCAAAAACTTTCAGAGATTGATAAGACAAATGAGAGTAGTGTGGGGAAGTTCATTTCCAGGCACTTGTAATGTAAACACAGACTGCTGGAGCCTGGCTGGCTGACGGAGGCTGACGGAGGCCGACGGAGGCCGACTTGGCAGAAGACGTGTGGAACGCAGCACGAATCCATTTGAAGATTGAGAATCTGGAAATAAGATTGTTGGAGATATTTATTTGATGTTAGTTTTTTAGTTCTTTCATTGACAAATAGTATTGTTTAATCATTCAGGTTGTTTGTTTATTTAGGTTAGATGTTTTTGATATATTAGAATAGCTTTTTCTTGTGATAGTTTTTAGTTTAGTTTAATTTGTTGTTGTTGTTGTTTCGATATATTTAGTCTTTTGTTTGTTCATTTGTTCACTAATTGGGTAACACTGTGGCCACCTGTGGTTATATGTAGGAGGAGGCAGGTACAGGACCAGCATGCACCTGGGTAGGCCCATGGAGAGGCAGCGTGAGGAGTTCCTTTTGTTCTTTTTGTTGGTTTGCTTGTTTTGTTAAGTTAAAATAAATTATTTTGAGAAATACAATCCTGAATGGACAGGGCTTTCTTTTTGCCGCGTAAACCACAAACTCCATGGAGCGACAGTGGCAATTTGATTTATGTTTTTATTTTTATTTATTGGACAAAAGCCACTACAAAAGATGCAAAAAATAAAATAAAATACCGTACCGTAAAATGCAAAAAAAAGTTTACTTTCCAATATATTTGAAAAATCCTCATCTCTGTCTAAGTTATGTCATCGTGTTATTTGAATGTTATGAGCAGTTCAGAACTCTAGGTTCGTCCCCGCTCCCCTGGAATTTTTCCATGCGAGTTTTCGGTTCGGGGCTAAATGTTTAGAGGGAATATTTGGAACAGCTTTAGCCTTTCACATGCTAATGTAAGCACAGGCGGCACAAGAAAGCTCGGCCTGACCTAGGGGCCACACAGTGACACAGTCTGCTGATTCAGTGCCGGCGGCCCCGGCTTTGTTTATGTACGTGCACGAGAAATAATGCACGTCATAAAAAAGGAGAACTTTGAAGGGGGAAACCACTGCGCCGGATGATGAATGCCCCCCTGCTCTTCGGATATAAATAACTCTCCCCCCCCCGATAGTACAAAAGCCATCTCGCGAGTGGACTTATACACCGGCGTCTTCTACAATAACATCGGGCCGTGTGGGTCATCCTCGTGGAATATTGCATCACTTTTTAATTGGCGATGTTCCAAAAAATAAATGTGAGAATGTAAAAAATTGAAATGAAAGCAGAGTTGTTTGACCGATGCATCGAATACATGACGTGTTGGTGTCTTCTCGTGGGATGAATCACACGACTGGAGAGAGGGCGTAAAGCACGCTTCGTAGGTTTACTCAGTGTGCAACACGTCGAGCTCGTGTTTGTCTTCGTCTGCCGCATACCTTGTAAAACGTTCCTCTGTTCTCTTTGTTATGGGACACGTCGGTACACAGAGTGTCGTCGCATTGTCTGCCCGGAGTCACTTCAGGGGGCAGAGGAATTTACACAGTCTCGGGGGCTCAGTCGGTCGGTGGTATGGGAAACGGTAAAGATAAGTTTTTAAGTCTCGCTTCCTTTCGGCATCTCTCAGATCTCCCAGATGTACGACTGTGGACACTTCCAGTTTGAAGATGGAGATCTGTGTGTCGGGGGAACATCGTGGGCGGAGATCTGAGTCCACGGTGTCCGAAGCAGATCAATCACGTCTTTCCTTCCCTGTGACGCGTCATAACTTCCAGGTCGTCGCTGTCGGTGATAACCATTCACCTCCAAATGATTGCATCGTTAGATGTAGATGTTCCTTGATGGGTTGTATTTTTCCTTCTTCTGAAACGGAGTAAACTATTTATATTCCCACTGGATAACCAGAAAGAAATACATTGTTTTTGGAGAAAATCTTGGATCTTAAATCCATCAACAAAACAATGTTTAAGTTGTGCCTTGTTTTTCTAACTCCTCACATTTACATGTACTTTTTATGCAATTGTACACAAAGCCTATACTCAACTAAAAGACGTTTGTTTTGTGCTCTTCTAAGTTGAGACGACGCCCCCATTGTTTCCTCAGAAAATTTCAAATGTTATTTTTTTTTGTCGGTCAGTGGTTAACAGTCACGTCTTTCAATCAGGGGGTTGGTGATTCAATCTCCGCCCGAGTCGATGTGTCCTTGAGCAACACACCTGACCTTGAATTGCTCCCTGTAGCTGTGGGTGTATAAAATGTAACATGTAACGTGTCCTTGAGTATCTTAGAAAGCGCTATATAAATTAAATGGATTATTATTATTTAGTGGAAGGTAAACTAAATGCTTGAAAAGAGATAAAAACACCTGTTGGATAACAGCCTCGTCACATCGGGAGACGGCAAACATTAAGAGTCAAGAGTTTATAAAAGACGCTGCAATGTGTTAGATATTTATATTTGTTGAATATTAGCTTAGTTAAGTTATGCAGGTGTTGCACCGGCGCTAGATGACATGTCCTTCATTAGGATCCCAAATGTCATGGTAATCCACCCAGAGGATTATTTGAAATATTTCAAATAAACAGGAGGCTAAAGAACCTGTAAGTCTACACTACCGTTCAAAAGTTTGGGGTCATCCAGACAATTTCGTGTTTTCCATGAAAACTCACTTTTATTGATCAAATGAGTTGCAAAATGTATAGAAAATATAGTCAAGACATTGACAAGGTTAGAAATAATGATTAATATTTGAAGTATTAATTTTGTTCTTCAAACTTCAAGCTCAAAGGAAGGCCAGTTGTATAGCTTATATCACCAGCATAACTGTTTTCAGCTGTGCTAACATAATTGCACAAGGGTTTTCTAATCAGATATTAGTCTTCTAAGGCGATTAGCAAACACAATGTACCATTAGAACACTGGAGTGATAGTTGATGGAAATGGGCCTCTATACACCTCTGGAGATATTTCATTAGAAACCAGACGTTTCCACCTAGAATAGTCATTTACCACATTAACAATGTATAGAGTGTATTTTTGATTAATGTTATCTTCATTGAAAAAACGGTGCTTTTCTTTGAAAAATAAAGACATTTCTAAGTGACCCCAAACTTTTGAACGGTAGTGTACATAAAAGTGACCATCCTGGTATATTGCTGCATTGCATATTTCATGATAGTATATCTACCTCAAAAGGAAGTTCTCTCTGAACTGCAGTGAGGTTCACTTCATCCGACTCCCAATAAACCCACGTATCGAGTGGCTCTTCAGGGCCTCTGCTATCCCTGAAATCTCTTTTCATAAAGTCACAAAGACCAGAAATATAATGCAGGCTGACAGATCTGAGAGCAGCCGAGACATTATCGTCCCGTTTCATGGAGCCACACAGCGGCTGCTAGAGGCTCCTGATCCGATCCTCCTGGCTTCTGCTTTTTGCTTTATGTCTTTTCCTGCAGCGAGCACTTGACGAGGGACAATTTGTTTGGATGTGTGTGTGCATGTGTGTGTGCGGTGTTGGTTCCAGGTCCTCGCTCTAACACAGACGTCAGTTGTCTTCCCCGCAGAACTCCTCAATTTACGGCCCAGCCAGGAAGAAGTTTGTGACATGCTTGTCCTCATTTTTCCACATTATAACGTTCATCGCCCCCGCTGAAAGATTAGCAAACTTTGAATTCCATTGTTTGAGGATTTATGAAACCCTCTCCTGGAGAGTCTTCTTTATATGTTTTGGCAGCCGGGAGAATCATTGACTTACTCTGTGAAGCCTCACACACTGAAAACTGCTACCGTGAGCTTTCCCAGAGCTCACACTGACAGACAAGCAAATGGCTTCCATGGAGATATCGTAGGAGCTCTACAAGCAGCGGGTTGAAGGAATTTCTTCCATTTCCTTACGAACTTTTTGTATCGTATCTTAAATTTAAATAAAGGCCTATATAACGTTGTTCTTTATGTGTAATGACCACTTTGTCGTCCACATGACCCGAGACTCTCTCTCGCTCCACCTCATCCTTCGACATTGGCCGATAACATTCTGTTCAGGGGGCGGGGGGGCTCGGAAAACATAAATAAATACTCTTTATTCTTTTTTCGGTTTCGGTGTCCCTCTTAAATGTTGCCCGGTGCTTAAGGAAGATGAACTTTTATCCTCGGGAGATCAAACCAGTATAAGATCTCCCAACGTGGTCCAGAGACGTCTTGCGACAGCCCCCTTCATTTGATCTGCTCGAGACCCCTTTGAACGCCGCTGTAGAACGAGGTCCTGAAGGGCTTCACCCTCAGATGATAAAACAAAACAAAAAAAGTGAATTATTGGTTTGTTTATCATGCTCTTAAAAGCTAAAGTGCATTATTAAACAGAGAGCACATTAAAAGGGGAGTATTGTTAAAAGTGTTTGGGAAATCTTGTAAATCCCCGTAATTTATGTCACTTTTGGGCGAAGAGGCTCGCCTTCTGGTTTTAATTTGGGCTTCGGCCTCTGCTCTTCGGAGTCTCTCTCTCTACCTGTGATGCTGACTTTTTTTCCTCTCCCAGACATGATCTGACCGGCGTGACCCCCCTCCTGTGTGGCAGCCTCCAAATTAGAATCGGCGAGTCCAAAACCATCACAAAATATTTGTATCATGAGGTAGAAAAGTGCTGGTACATTTCCCCGCTAGTCGCTGATGTTAAATGTGCCTTTGAGCAAGGCAAAGATAAACATTTCATTTTTAAAGGTAAGTATCATCCGTTGATTCCAGTTTTCTTAATTTGTATTTGTAGTGTCTTTGAAAGAGCGCCGGAAACATTCAAAGGTCACTGATGCAAAGCTACAAGCTACAAGCTACAGACACAAAGGGACGACTCCATCTACACTTTGGAGATCAGATGATACAAAACAAAACCTGTTATCCCCAAGAGTCCACATCCATGACACCAGCTCTGAGAGGCTGTACCCATAATGCACAGAGACAACATATCATAAAAAGAATAGACTGTAGCCCATATATGAGGAATGCATTTCCTGGCAATACACATATCTCATTTAATCATGACATCTCCTCATTAGGTGGACCTAATGTGCTTTTAGTTCATTTTTGACCTCCTAGATTAAAAAGTCCCATCGATATAATTTCTTAGAATAAGCGACAATCAACTTTTTTTAAATGTTTAAGTGTGTTCGTTCCTCCGCCGTTAGGCATATCCTCCAAGTTCAAACCCGAGCATCGCGTGTCTTAAAACACGCCGACTGCCGGAAGCCGGAAAAAAATGAACATGGAAGCAACACGGTGGATTACGATGGAGTTTATGACCAGGGCTTGTCTGGGTGCTGCCTGGGACCAGAGCCCCTGCTGCAGCCTCTGGGGACACCCCCCCCCCCCCACCCCAGACCCCCTGGCAGAGGCAACAATGGGTCAGAGCTCCTTCTTTTGTGCCGTTGCCCTCCTTAATCAAACTAGCCAGAGGAGTGATTGGATTTTAATTCTGCCGGGCCCACCGTAATGGTGTGATGGACAGGGGGGGGGGGACCGGTGAATCGGAGCAAGATGTCAGCCCACTGGAAGGACCTCCATTAATGATATTGCTTCATTTCTTAAAGTGGCAGAAACGTCGTGGGGACGACGAGGGGATCTCCAGCGGGTTGGCAGGCCTCCCTTCCCTTTTTTTTCTTCTTTTTTATTCAACTCTCTTTATCTCTCAATTACTCTGGACCATGTGTGTTGCTCTTTGTGTGTCCTGATACTGTTGTGGCCCATCTCGTGTAGCCGGTCCCTGTATGTGTGTGTGTGTGTGTGTGTGTGTGTGTGTGTGTGTGTGGTTCCAGACTGGACACAATGTAATTACTGTCCTGTTGGAGAGGATTTGGTTTGGTTTTCCAACCTAATTTGAAAGTTAACCTGGACATTTACTGTACATGCTGTCCATTAAACTGGTTTAAAAACAGTCGCGTAATGCACTTATGTATAATTAGATTGAAGCGTCATTTTCAACAGATAATAAACAACAATCTGTGCCACTGTGTGCGAAATGTTTCCGAGAAAATGGGACGCGAAAGCTCATCGATATGAACCCAAAGTATAAATGTCCCCCCCCCCCCTCGTCGTGTGAAGATTCAACTCTTTTTGACTTACAGTGGGTTTTTTTCTTCTTCTTCTCTTTCTGACAGCGACAGTATATCAAACGACATTTCACATTTCGGCTTCTTCTTCTCTGCGAATGCTATAATTAAAGCTGGCCTCCGTTCCATCCTAACTCATGAGTCAGGAGGTTAATTGAACTTTTGCACTAAATCTAAGAACACAAAGACTTCCTGAAAACATTCTTGAACTCCTGAACTGACACTTATATGAACCTGATGAACGCCAGAGTGTCTCCCTGGAACCGTTTGATGCCCGTTTCCACATCTCAAGTGACTCACACACACACACACACACACACACTCCACCGCCCCCGCCTCATTGTTTGTTCCCAGGTGACGAGTGTTTGTCTTCCGCTTCTCGGCTCATGACGGATTGGTCTCGTCGAAGTACAGGTGAACCTTCGTGAGGTGGTTTATAGAGAGTCGTTGTCCATCGGGGCGGCTCCAACCTTCCTCTCTCTTCCCCGAATGGCCGTTGGTGTGTTGTTCTTGCAGCAGATTTATGCGTGGGTGGGGCTCGGTGATTTACGGAGCTGTGACACTGTCTCAGCAACGGGAACCAGGGAGGCTGATTGTGTCTCTCTGTGTGTTCCAGGTGAGCCTGAGGTCTGCTCACCATCCCCTCCACACACACACACACACACACAAATGCACGCAGACAGTGTGCACAAGTGAGAACACATACTTTTGATACACACTCAGCAGTAATATAGCCGTCAAGGTGCCACTGTTGCAACTTCCTGCCTCTAAGTTCACATAATACATAAATAGAGAATGTTTTAATGTCATTATATGTGTTTTTTTTTTATTTAACACACCAAATGTCTTCTTATTTTCACATCTAGAAAAACGGTGGCTTTATAGAAGATGATGGTGGAAATACGTGAACAGAAAACAAGATAAAATGTGTTTTTTGGAGGGGAGGTTTTTAAAAAAGAAAAATCAATATGTGTTTGTTTTTAATGCATCTTTTTTTAAATACCTCCACCCCTGCTGGCCCCCGCCGTGCTTTTAAAGGATAATATGTGGATATGTCCTCATCCACTGAGGATCGATAGTACACAACTATAAGCCCCGTCCTGCACACGTAGATGTTGACGCTGCCCTTTCATTATCAGTGTGACATAAAGAGGAGAGCAGATTACATTATTGTCACCGGATGGTAAATTGGCCATTACCCATCTGAGATGAATTGGTCCTTAAACTTTATTATTTTAAAAACACCTGACAGGAGGTATAGACAAAACATTTTACGCAATTTAATGACGTTGACGCGGTTCTGTTTGGCTGCATTGCATGTGGATAATAATAATAATAATATTAATTAATACCCTCATTTTAGTCATAAATTTAGATTTTTTTGTTTTACTTTCTTGTCCACATCGCATTGTGTAATTTAGTGTAACCGTTTGTTATATGGAGACCCTCATCCCAGTCGTGCCTCCACTCAAGTCCACCCCCCCCACCCCCCCGCCCTCCTCCACCCCTCCATCCCTCCTTTATTGTTCCCCTTGCCGAATAGTAAAAGCTCCCATGTTGAATCTCTGCATTCAGTCAGCCTGTCAGAAGACTTCCCTGGAGAGGGTTGTGGACTTGAAGTTGGTCTCGGCCGTGTCGTTTCTCTGCATGGTGCCCCCCCCCCCCCTCGCAGAGCAAGGTCACGGTGTGTTGAAACGTTCACACACTCCACAGAAATCACACATATGCATATTTTTGTTTACTTGTATGTAAGTAATTCTATAATTCAAATGTCTATAAGGGCAATTTCTACAAATGCAACAAGATGGTTCAGAAGGTGTTGCATGAGGGAGATGGTATAAGTCTATTGAGGAGTAGCTTTTGTTTATCATTACATTTCTAAATCATTTTGAATTATGATGCACGAAACCTTTGCACACAGCAATATGAAAACATGGCATTATGAAATCTCCCATTTCTATGTTTTTTATGTGAAAATGTTCATTAGCAATCTGTCCTGTGGGCAAACGGAGGGTCTGTGTGATGTCTGTGTGGTATATACGATGGACATTTTATTTAAAAAATGAAAAGTAATAATCCACTTGAAATAAAATGAATAAAGTTTACTCTCACAGTGTGTGTGGTTGGTTCACATTAAATTTGACACACATGCAACAATGTGTTTGAAAAACCTTGTTTAAACCAAAAATATGTTTGTTTTATTCCCTTTTTTTAAATTCTATAAGTCGTGAGATTTGCCCACAATCTCCCAGATCAGCCCCAAAGTCAATAATATAATATATATATATATATAAATATATATATATGTGTGTGTGTATTCCTGTTATTTTGCATGTGTTATATTTTATGACTTTGTTTGTAATATGATAATAAACAGTATTATGACATCACAGCTTAATTACTAAATTGATTCATCAATTAATTTCTCTTTAGTGAACAATGTTGAACATTAAACTGAAACATCTTTAATGTAACAAGCTGCAGAATGTCACTGAGAAGTGAATCTAATATTTAGTCAACATGTATTAATAAAAATGGTGGGAACGAAATATTAGAAACACTAAAGATTATTAACTTTATTCAGGTATATAGGATTTATTACCCTGCATTACTTTTAGCAATGTGGACCTGATGAACTGGTCACTGATGCCCACTGATAGGCACTGACCTGCAGTTAAAATATCGTCAAAATAGACGCTTTAAATACAATAATAATATAAAATTGTTCTACGAAAAATAAAGCTCTAAATATAATGTGTGCTGGTTGGTGAAAAGCCACCCGAAAAAATGCATTGATATATACGGGCTGTGTTATCTCCTTTTAAATGATCATAAAATTATGGGAAACACAATATATTTTAATATCTCTGGGGTTGGAAAAATAAAACTTGAAAAGCAGCGTGCCCACATGTCTGTTCTCTTTTATTTATTTTCTCCTCCCTCACACTAAACACGGTTTATTGAACATATAAATGATCCACGTGTCTGTCAGTCACTGACCGCGTGGTGGTCGTTGTCGTGCGCGGGATGATCTAATTACGTCCCAATTAGAGAATGACGTCACACCTCTAAATGCTCAATCAGTAATGATACGGTGTCGTTCTGACAGCGTCTATAGCATCAGGGCCATTTGACACATGCAGACAGTCCTCAGATAATCCTAAACAATGGGGGGGGGGGCTATATACATTGCTGCTGTGTGTCATTTAAAAAAAAAAGGAAAATAACTTTTTAATTAAAAGAAATACGATCTCTGTTTGCAAGTACAATTAGGTCAATTATTAATAAAATGGGTTTGAGTTACACAAAATGACGTGTGTATGCGTGCGTGTGTGCGTGCGTGTGTGCGTGCGTGTGTGCGTGTGTGTGTGTGTGTGTGTGTGTGTGTGTGTGTGTGTGTGTGTGTGTGTGTGTGTGTGTGTGTGTGTGTGTGTGTGCGCGTGGGATTACTGGTGTTTATTGTGGTTCTTGTTTTACGCACTGAGGGGAACCGCCCATCGACTTGATGGAAGATAAATGAGAAGTCGGGCGTCATGTGTGTGTCAGAGGGATCTATACAGACTAATACGACCTAAATGGATCTCATGCATTTAAATGTTGTCTCCATTTTTATTTTATGTCCTTCTTTTTTTATGGCTTTTGCGGACTAATTATTTGTATTTTCTTTGTTCCTCATATTTTAGCTTTACCACATTTGATCTCTCAAGAAAAAAATTTAAATTAAAATTATATAATTTATTTAACACCGTTCACAATACTTTTCCCCCCCTAATGTGATATGTTTGAGTTATTTTCAATGTGATCTGTGTGAGCCGTTATGGAGTTATATACCGTAAATATGCTCTTTTAGAAACATAGGGCACAATGATCATTCTGCTGGAGGTCAATAGGCCTGCATTCTTTTCTGTAAACGCCATTGTTATTCTTCTGTTATCTCTGTTATCTTAATCCGATCGCATTGTTTAGTTATCTTATTTGAAATAGCTCAATTACAAATCTATTATCGGTCTTTTGTCATTCAAACTTCCGATTGAGACACAGGGGGAGAGAAAAAAACATACATTCTTCCAGAGCGAATACGTTTAAATATCAAAATACTGTCAGTAATCATTTGTGAGGAATCATTCAAAAGCATGCACTGGAATATTTTGATACTAAATATTTTAAGATGTAAAAAAAGACGTAATTTGTTGACATTCAAAACATATTTTTCACCTTTCTGCATGCCTTTTTTTTGTAAAATAAAAAGCAAAACTGCATCGAAAATAACGAAAAGTCCCTCCTCGTGATTGACAAAGCATAAATATACAACGTGATATGATATATGATTGTGTTTCCTCCTGTGCTCACTTTAAAGAAGAAAGAAAATTCTGATCGAAAAACAGGTTTATCCACATCCGATTTCTCAACGCATGCATGGCACCTTTGTTCTGTCCTGTACGCATGCGCGCGGAGGAGCTGTCATCTCGGCTGACCCGCGCGCCATAACGCAATTCACTGAAAGGAAAATAAACCAAAGGAGGAGAAGTGACCCTTTACGGGCTTCTCTCCGTCCCCCCTTTCGATGTGTGTGTGTGTGTGTGTGTGTGTAGAGGGGGTGTTTAGTTAGTTTGTTGTGGCTTCAGTCAGTGTATCGCTTGCAGGTGATGCCAGGACTAGATAAAGGGTCGCCGATCCCTCCGCGCTGTCTAGACCAGCTCTGTGTGACTCAACCTGAGGAACTGGACGGAGCACAATTTACAGCAGGTTTTTGCCCCCGAGATAGTAAATGACCAGTGTCCGTGTGCTGAGGAGAAAAAAAGAAGGAAAAACCCCACAGATGGAGGTGGACGATAAGACGACGGAGCCCGCGGGGGTTCAATTCCTGCAGGACGACTTTTTTTAACAGGACAAACGACATATTCAGTGCAACTGGAATGAAGTGTTTTACTTGTACTTATTTATTTTTTTATGCCTTGAATCTCGGCCACTGCTGTAGAAGACTTGTATTTGCACTTTTCTAAAAATCTGAAATGACGTCACGAGGAGTAAACCCTAACCCGCTGTGCTGAACAGTGAATTTATTAGAGCGGTATATACTATATAAATATAATTCAGTAAAACTTGATAGATGGAGAGTTGTTGCTCATTTTAAAGCTGCATTTTCAAAATAAATTAAATTTTGTGCTTGTTGGCTCGCAAATGCAAAACATGTATTATTATTTTTAAACAACGCCATGTATACAAAGATTGATTATCAAGACATGTAAAGTATTCTTGTTTTTGTTTTTTATTCTTTATCAGTTAATAATCCCTTTACGAATCGCTTACCTATAACAATAAATAATATAACAATAATTTACTTTTTGATCGAGAAGCTCAAAACAAACCTGCCCCTTTAAGATAAAGTATTTTTTTTACAATACGAATAATTTGCAGATTTTCATGCTCTGACCTTTAAGACACATGAGTCAACGAGGACTCGACAACGCAATAAATGTATCAAAAAAAGTCTCATGTTGAAGAAACAAAGACATAATATCACAATGAAGTCGCAGCACGTCCATCTGTACATGTTTCCAAATAGTTTTTTTTTTAGGGAAGGTGTGTTACATCCATCAGGAGGTCTTCTGTACATCTCTCTCCGTATCACGTCATGCAATTGTTCTTCTTAGTTTTTTATCAATGAAAGCTCCACAAAAATAAATAAAATCGGGAGTCAATGGGGGGGGGGGGGCTATCCTGGTTCCATCCCCTCCATGTCATGAAATAAAAATTTTTTTTTTTTGAAACTCTCCTTTGTAGTTTTGGGTGATGTGATGAGCTGGTCACGTGCAGGGGGAGGGGTAGGGGGGGGGACCGGGATCATGCTGCAATTGTCCTTTGCAAGAGGGATGACCGACGAGTCTGATAGGGGGGGGGGGTGGGGCAGTTTCACGTCTCCACCGGGCTGGGTACCATACTGTTGGGGGTGTCCGGTAACTGAGAGGACAAAGAAGTCACGTCGCTGCCGGACGAGTTTCCGAGAGAGCCCGATTCAGAAAAAGACACCTGAAGAAGACACAATCACATGTAGCGTCAACGCAGGCGAAATATGTAGGCTTTTATTTTGAAAATCTGGCCGTTAAAGCATTATAGTTTAGCTCAAGTGTCTTTGCTAAGAAGATAGATGGATGGATAGATGGATGTATATATATATATATATATATATATATATATATATATATATATATAGAGAGAGAGAGAGAGAGAGAGATACATAGATAGATAGATACATATAGATACAGATACATAGATACACAGATATATAAACAGATAGATAAATAGATCTAACATCTAACATCTAACTCAGTATTTCCTGCACACACACGCTTACACACACATAAACACACACACACACCAGTTGTTGGAAGGCTGGCTGGTCCAGGTCGCTCTGCAGGGCGAACTCACTGAGGGCTTTCCATGGAGGCTGGTAGGTCTGGACCTCCACTGGGTTTCCCTGCACTGAGCTCTCATGTCGAATAGGGCTCCCGGCCACAAGAGGAGTCCCCGTGAGGCCCTGCAGGTTCTGTCAAAAATAATGGTCAAATCACATGATCATCTGTCTGTGTGATGGAAGAAAGTGTCCGTCACTTCTGAAAGAACTGAGCATAACTCATTTGTCTTCGTGACACCCATACACACATGGTTTCAACAAAATACTGAATTAAATCTCAACTTGTGCCATTTATGATAAATGCTAACTTTAGGGGAAAAAAACACTTTCCCTCTCCCCTTCACCACAAAAAAAAAGTGTCCTCCCATGGGATGGAGCAAAAATCAAACTATATATTTTCAGAGCAAGAGATGTTTCTAAGATGGAGAACACGCCTGCTTTGCATGCAGAGGATATTTTTTATCTTTCAGGGTCAAGCAACTGAAGCCAAAGCAGTTGATTCATTATTCATTGGCCTAAAGTTTGAATCAAGAAAAGCACCGGAGCCAACTGGAGCGTCGTTGTAAGTAAACTATAAAGACTATAAGGTTTAGATAAGGGTAGAATACACTGAGAGCAATTCACATTAACCCATTGTGGGGCACTCGTTGAAATACTTCAAAATAAAAATTGTCAACACCACAGTGCTATTAGAGGACATAGCAATACTATTTTACTGTTGTGATATATTAAAAAAAATATTGCTTTTATGTAGAAAAATCAACAACAAAGTTACCACATCGCCCGATAAAGGATTATAATAAAACGAATGCATTGTTAGTGAAGCATTAAAGGGTTAACTGGGTTTACATGCATCTGGGTCATGCATTTAAAATAACAAATCAACATGGTGGTAAAGTACATGAAGGGCTCTGACTTACGAAGATGCTCACGGACTTGTCGCTGTGGTGCTGCAGCTGCAGCTGCTTCATCAGGATGGTCCTCTTCTTGTCTTTGCAGCGCTTGTTCTGGAACCAGACCCGGATGACCCGGGGGCTCAGGCTGGTCATCTCCACCAGCTGCTCCTTCATCAGCGCGTCGGGCCTCGGGTTCGCGTTGTAGCAGGTCCGCAGCGTGTGCAGCTGCTTCTCGTTCAGCACCGTCCGGATCCGGGTCGTCTTCTCCGACTGCTTGTGGTTCCGATGCGGGGCCTGCCGCACCGTGACCGGGACTAAAGGGGGGTGGAGGGGGGGGGGGACGCGTCAGAAACCGAACGAAAATAATGCTATATTTCAAACTGTGATTCGGTTATTAATATTAATATTTGGCCTTTTACATTATTTCTGATTGTCGTGTTTTTGTACGTGTTATGTTTACTGGCATTACATTTTATTATATATACATTTATATTTATATATTTGTTTATATATATATATATTTGTTTATATATATATATTTGTTTATATATATATACATATAAATAAATAAATGTCTGCAATAGTTTGAAGGCTCAGGTAAATATATAATAGTCTTAAAGAACAATTTAATTTAACCTAAACTTAAATTGTAAATTATTACATTATGTTGAAGGTTGCTGCTCGGCTCTTGCATCATCTTGTCAGCCTATATAATTTCCATATGGTCGTAAAAAATGAGGTGATTTTTTTTGTTTCCACTAAATCTATAACACAATTATATAAAAATAAAACAAAATAAAAAAACGCAGTTGAAATCATAAATAAGTGCTGCCGGTGACTCCGGGCTGATCTGTGTGTGTCGGGCATTTTGAATTCCGCGCTGTAAAGTCGGTGAACATTATTCCTTCATTTGCATTGTTCTCTCTCTGCATGTTGGCAAACGACCTCAGGATGACAGCTCTGCACACACACACACACACACACACACACACACACACACACGCACATACATGCGCGCGCGCACGAGCACGCTGCCACAGTCGCGACTCAAATAGGCCTAGCAGATTATTTAGATACGGTAACAGAGCAGGTAAACGCTAATGAGATCAATTATTAAATCAGCCTGAAGAAACGTCGCTGCACACACACTTCACACACACACACACACACACACACACACACGCACACACACACACACACACGCACACACACACATGCACACATGCTAAGCAAGATATGTACAAAACAAATTATCTGGATATTAAAAGACAACAAATATGACTAATCGTTGACCCATATATTGATTTTTCATTTCGTTTTTCTAGACCCAAGCTCTCACAATATTTCAATAAACGTTATTAAATGTGTTTAATTAGTTGTCAACTAGATACGAATTTATGTCATTTCATTCTTCCATTTCTCTAAACCGAAGAGCTTTTAATCAAGAATAAACAATTATAAAAAATATTGTTGATGTGAATAATTCCACTTTAGTACAAATAAATAAATACACATCATATATAGTAATAATATGAATGCACCGACCTGCCAAGTGCAGCGCTCTGTTGGAGTGGATGTGTCCGGGGCTGATGGGGCTCCCTGCGGAGCTCCGGTCCAGCAGCAGGCTGTGGTCCGCCCGGCACAGCAGCTCGTCTTCCCGCAGGGAGAACTCGTCTCCCGGCAGCAGCTGCCGGCTGCACACCGAGCACCGGAAGCACTCGATGTGGTACACGTTATCCCGGGCTCTCATCACCAGGTCGCTGCTGCTGAAGCCCAGGTTGCATTTCGCACATTTTATTCCGAACAACCTGAAAAACAATTTAGGGGGTAAAAAAATGTGTCAAAGTATTAAAAATATATAGAAGAATTGTAAAAGAAATAACAACGAAGAAGAAGTAAACGTTCAGCCCACCTAAATACTGCTATAATGAATTTATAATGTGAATGGATAACAAATATTCATTTATTTATAGTAAACTTAATAATAGTGTTTTATGTCTTTCTTGAATTAGTTTTGACCCGCTTCATAATTCGTATTGCATTTTCTTTTTACATGTGATGTGACTAAAACATAATCCCGTCTATATATAAAGAGAATATTTCCAAACTCCTACCTTACATAATCTCTTTTGCAATAGGTTTTGCCCTCCCGGACGAAACAAGTGCAGCTCTCATCCAGGTACTGGCTGCACTCTGCGCACTTCAGGCAGGCTGCGTGCCACTCCAGGTCGGGAGAGACTCTCAGGATGTACTGGTCGTGGATCTGACTTCCACATCCGACACACATCGCGAATCCTGACTTCTCTGCAAAGAGCCAAGAACATTGAAAGCACACACTAAAAAAAACCGCAGCCCAACAACAACAACAACAAACACAACAACACGCAGATAGTATCACAAATTGCAGCATTTACTGGTTTAAAAATAAATAAAAGTCTAATATATTTCAAGTTTTGCTGGGAAATCTTGAGTCTTAATGTTATGTAACAAATGAGGACGTTTTCTAGCATTCCTCATTGAATTGTTTTATGAAAAAAAAAAATGGAAAAAAAAGCGACTCTCAAAGTGCACAGCCAGAGGAATCATACAGTCTTCTATTCACCTATTGCATCATTAAAATAATAACTTAAGTAGTCGGAACATGCATAAATATATATATATGTCACCCGAGCTCTTAACGCCGCCGCGACGAAAACAAAAAGTCTGCCCTGCACTTAAAAAAACTGTCCGCCGAGCAGCTGAGCTGATACTTACTTTTGGAATGATCCCCCATATCACCCAAGAAAGAAGAGCTGAAAATAATATCCACCATACAGGACGGATGAAGGGGGGATTGTGGTAGAGGCAGAAAAAGATGTGAGGAGATGACTGGCCCTTCGGCTGCCTCCCTGATAACGTGTGTCTCTCTCTCTCCGGACTGGGAGAGGGGGAAGGAGGGAGAGGGAGGGAGGGAGGGAGGGGGGGCTCCAGGGTCCCACACGCTGCTGCTATGACGTCATGACGTCATGAATCGCCAATCGCATCTCTCTCTCTCTCTCCATCTCAAAGTCCCGATGGATATTTGTATGTTGGATAGATACTGAGAATGAGGAGGTTTCATTAAATGGCAAGATTTATAGGGGGGGGGGGAATAATAATATCAATAACACTATAACACCATGGAGCCATTTCGATCAAGATCTCAAGGTGCAAATAAATTGCGTAATGCTCATCATCATCATCATCATCATCATCATCATCATCATCATCATAGGTAAACACAAATCATTGACAACGCATGCTGTATTAAAATATTTACCGCCAAAAGTAAAATGTGTTTAGTTTCACCAGCCCATAAATTCGCGTTTCTTGGTCACCCGATGAAGCAATACTGATTCATGACATGTATTTATAATATTTGGGCCATAACACAAATGAATGCGTGTTGGTTGTTATCCTGTTCTGCCCAGATACACAGAGACAGTTTTGTCTTATGCGGGATAATTCAGATCTCTTCCAATGAGGTGGATATTTGAGCTCCATACTGTACATGTCTTGGTTCAACATCAACATGATGTCCCATGTCGTGATGGGAAACTGAAATGTCTTCTTGAGACTCCAGAGAGTCCTCTGTTGGTCTTTGACATGGAGGCACAACTAGTCTAGATTACTGCCGTGATAATATCTATTTAAATTTTAAAAAAATAAAGATCAACACGATATACCCTCTTACGGTAATTATCTTTTTGGGGGGTTTCAGGAAGATCAGTTGATCGTCTCCTCTGTTCCGTCTCTCCAGGATTCTCATCTACTCGAGAACGTGCGCCATCTAGCGGAGGAAAAGCAGAACTACAGTTAAACATCAGAGTTGCTCAATCGGAGCTTGACAATTCAATATTTTCACTAAATTGCAGTAATAATGGACAGGAGAACTTAATAGTTTTCTGAAAAATTAAATGTGTCAATATATAAACAAAAGTTTGATAGGATTATTAGGTGCTCGTGCATGTATTGTTTCATAAAGATATACTTCTCATGCTCGGTCTGAAACATCATGTCAAACATTTGCACAAAACAGTGTTCCTGCCATAATGACGACTCTTATTTTGAAAGCCGCAAACCAGAAATGCTTCTCCTGCTTTAAAACACATAATTACATGAGTTTGGGGGACATGGTGAGTATATTAGTGAATGTAAAAAAGTCACAAATGTGTCCGTTAATGTGGTTATTTTGCTGCAAAGGTAATACCAGCATGGCTGTGTCTTCTCATAGGGTTATATTGCATATGATTTTATCCCTGAGAGCAGTTTAACAGGTAAGTTATTTTTGTTTTAATACTTATAAATGTCTAAATTGTTCTGGCAGGCTGATCTCGTCCAGGTCAACTAAGTGACCTCTAACGCTGCTGCCACCGAGGTGTGAGCAGAAGTACTGTGTCATGTCTGATGGGTAACAATTGTAGGTCTGCGGTATTTTAACAGGATCTTAAACTAAGAGGACACAAGAATACAAAGAATACCTGCAGACGTCTTGCTTATTCTGTCTCTTCCATCTCCGTGTGTTCTCCAGGCTCCTCCTGTAGTTTACAGAGACACCGTTTGATGTGGAGAATGATCCATCATTTCTAAAAAAATCAAAGCGACCGAGCTGAGCACGAGTGCACAAACAAAGAGTTCAGTGAGGATGAATGTCCTGTTCTAACCTCACGGAGATCATTTATAAAAAGGGCTTTTATTTCCTTTTGATGCAGTCACAGCAGCTCCAGAAGATACTTGTGGCAAAAGATTCAAACTAAAGGGCAACAACACAAATTAAACAGATTGTACTTCAAATCAGCCGTGCAGGAAAAAATATATAGTTATATATATAGTTATGTGTAGACGTTTTCTATGTATCCACATTTTACAAAATAAAGTTGTGCATGTTGTAACTGAAATGAATCTGCTCCAAATCAAATTGAGTAAAAACAGGATTACTCTTGAAGCATGCAAAAAAAATCAGATATTATATTATGCATATTGGATTTTTTTGTGTTGCTATTGTGTCTCCACGTCCTAATGCATCTAAAGAAATATATATTTTTAATGAGTGACTTCATCCTGCAGTCTGATTGTTTCATAGAACTGTCAGCTCAAACGTCTAATAGCATTTCAATTGAATTAGGATGCATTAAATTAAATGGCAGTTTTTTTTTAAATACGGCTCATATTGATCTTTATTCCTACAGGCTTTACTTTGTTTAGCAGTAAAAGGGGCAGTCTGTCGTTAATTCAATGTGACGGACAGAGTGTTTCTCAGAGTATCATATTCAAGCCACTTTTATTTCTTACTGTAAAAGTGGCTTGAATATAAAATACATTTATTGTGTATCGCTTTAAAACTATAGACGTGAGCACCTCTTTTTTTATGCTTTTGCATAACCTTTTCACCCCGCCGCAGAGAGCTCATTATAACCATTACTTTACCTTTTTTTACAGTCTCAGTTACTGTCACTAAAGATCTGTGAGAGCTTTGTGCCGTAAGCCTTAAATAAATATGTTGTGCTTCTCTTTACAGATTCTCCTCCCCACTGTGGCGACTATTTCAGACTTCTGAAAGGTCAAATGAGGTCAAATCCCAAGACATTTGTTGTTGGTTAGCATGCTCGCTTGTGGTGATGAATCCAGAACGTGGCGTAAACAGTGAAAATGTAAAGAAGATAAAGGAAATAAACACCAACCAAACTGATACCAGTGGAACAACATCCAACTATTTACTCTTTGTAGAACATTTGCTAATTTTTCTTTACAACTTTTGCAAAAAGAAGGTATAAAACCATTATTATGAGAACTTGTCTTAACCCTCCTATTACTTTTGGGGTCAATTTGACCCCATTCAATGTTTAACGTCTCTAAAAAAATATTATCATTATTATTGCTTTAAATTTCATGACTTTTCCTAATTTATTAGGGACAACTGGAAAAACATAAAATTCACAGGATGATATGTTTTCACTGTCCTAAACACAACTTGTACGCATCGGTGTTCTTTGGGGTCAATTTGACCCCAGGCTGTTTTTCACTGTGTAAAACATATAAGAAATATCAACTTTTTTATTTATTTAAAGGGCTATTTAGGTAGTCAACAAACAAACATAAAGTACCTCACACTTAAACTTGGGAAACAATATTAATTAAAATAAATGTCTGGAGGTTTTAATTGCGTCAAATTGACCCCGAGGGTAAAATATGTTAGTAAATTTGAAAGCAACAGGATGGATAACACAGCCTGATGAATGTTGCATTAACCGGGGTGCGCTTAATCATTCAAACCATGGCCGTTTGTAGGATTGAAAGAAAGGGGGGGCCACACCCCAAGGGGAGCGGCGTGGCAGGTACTGTTTGCACGCAATTTCTTTGGGAAGGCCTCGGATGTCTATTGTTAGGAACAGAATTCCAGGATGATAGTGATATTTTATGCTATTTTCTTTTAGATTAGATGATATATTCCTTTCTTAGTCCCACAGTGGAAACATTGCAGGATCACAGCAGCAGGTGCACATTAGAGCTTTAATAAAAGATCAAAATAAAACATAAAACACAATAACAATAATAAATACTAATACTAAAATACTAAATATACAGAGGAAACAAAATACATACACAAGGCAGTGACCAAAGTGAATTTCCAGCAGGATATATGATATGATATCATATATATATATATATATGATATTATATGTGATATGATATATATATATATATATATATGATATGATATAAAGTGCTGAGTGAGCCAAGATCTCCGATCTACTGTTTGTTTTGCAGCCTGACAATTTATCACTGAGAAAAAGATGAACTACTTCAGTGTCAAATATACCATTCAATGGAAAATATATTATAATAATATATATTAATGCAAAGAATAGAAAGATGTCGATAGTTATTTCTTGTATTTCGAATTTACTCGTTCACACTCGCTCAATGGAGACAGTTTCTCACAAGATAGATAAGAACTCGCTGTTATTCCCTTTTATTTGCCTCAAGTAAACCTAAATGTAATCAGTTAACACTCGTTAACTAACTTGTCACCTTCTATAACTACCTGGACTCACAGGTAGCCCCCCCTAAAATAGGCCTAACGACGCCCCTGGTAACGTTTGGATGCTGATGCTGCGGCTTATTCATACGCTGCCTTGTATTCATGTATTCATATAAACCACACAGACGGATAACATATTGAATACAGACAAGTTCCTCGGCGTGCACATCTCCGAGGACCTCACATGGACCACGCACACCACTCACGTGGTGAAAAGGGCCCAACAACGCCTGTATTTCCTTAGGCGACTGAGGAAATTCAACATGGCCCCCCGCATCCTCAGAACATTCTACACCAGTACCATCGAGAGTGTTCTGACAGGTTGCATCACCGCCTGTCTGGTACGTACGGAACTGCACCGCCCTGGGCGTAGGGCACTACAGAGGTGGTGCGGTCGGCACAGTACATCGTTGGAGGTGAGCTTCCCTCCATCCTGGACATATACACCAAGCGGTGCGTATAGGGCCAAACGGATGATGAAAGACAATAACCACCCCGCCACAAACTGTTCACCCTTCTACCGTCAGGCAGGCGATACCGCAGTATCAAGTGCCGCATAAACAGACTGAGGGACAGCTTCTTCAGTCAGGCCATCAGGCTGCTGAACAAGGACTGAGACCCTCATTAACACTACACACTAGAACATATTCTGTGAATATCTATGGCCATGGTGTATATTTTATTACATTGTTTATATATATATTGTATGTATATACATATATATATATATAGTCTCAAAAAAGTGTATATTTTATTACATTGTTTTATATATATATATTGTCATGATGTATATTCTATTACATTGTTTTATATATATATTGTTAATACTTTCTTCTTTTTTGTGTGTGGATATTGTATAGTTTATTCTCATTCTTATTCTTTTTTTTAGTCTGCTACTGCTGTCGGGTGTTTTGCACATAAGAATTTCACGAACCGATTATACTTGTATAAAAGGGGATGTGACAATAAAAACTTGAAACTTGAAAACTTGAATCGTTTGTGCTAACGCATGCGAGGTCACGGGGGTTAAGTTCACGAGCGGGTCGTGTCCCGTATCGATGCAGCGGCGAGGAAACGTCTCCGCGCTGCGTGACTGTTTGTTGATGAACGCTCGGATCGGAGGCGGCCATCGCGGCTGTCACTCCGGCATTAAAAAAAAACCTCCCTGAAGAATCTCTAATCACAGTTTGATGGCGGGCCCATTAACCCCATGAAATATATATGTGTGACTGGAATTATCCACTTAAACTTTGGCAAGAGCAAAATGTTCTTGTTTGTGATTCAGGCCTCTCTCTCTCTCTCTCTCTCTCTCTCTCTCTCTCTCTCTCTCTCTCTCTCTCTCTCTCTCTCTCTCTCTCTCCGGGCCGCATGACGGAACTTCCTTTTTCTCCCGGTGACTCGTCGTCTCTTGAATGTTTTAGGGTTCCGTGGCACGGTGCCTGTGACTGTCAGACCCGTGAGTTACGCACTGATTCCTCTCATCTCCCCGGGACTCGGTCGGTTGAGGTCGTGCCAATTTGTTTATGTCTGTTGGAGGGACTTCAATTAAAAGAAGAAGAAGAACAATAACAAGAAGAAAAACAAGAAGAAGAACAAGAAGAACAACAACAACAACAAGATGAAGAATAACAAGAACAACCAGAAGAAGAAGAAGAAGAAGAAATAAAAGCATGTGTTCTATTGAACAGGGTACAATTGTTCTTCTTTTCCAAATATATACTTTTCTTTCTTCTTCAAATCATAATTTGCTGAAATCAGACTTTCTTCTGCACCTTGTGACACACACACACACACACACACACAGACCTTACCCCAGATTAAAGAAAAAATAAAATAAATTCAAAGCATCCTAATTCAATTGGAATACCATTAGATGTTGGATGATGGATTTGTTGTTGTAATTTTTTATAATTTTGTTCGTGAACATTTTTACTGCAGCTAATGTACGTACCGAATTAAGATGAATTAAAACAAATCATATAACATATGGAAATGGGCAAAGAAATAAATGAATGAAATAATTTGAAAGAAACCAAGAGATACTAATCATCAGTCTCACCGTCACATATCAGATATGATAAACTTGCTTTAAATCAAAGAAACACATTCTTTAAATACAAATGTTTTTGTTGATTGAGCATTATTGTCCAGCTGCTGTGAAATGAAGGTGATAACTCAAGAGCCACACTGTGTGAGTGCTGCATATTGTGTATCTTCCCCTTTGCTAATGTCTCCGGCTGAACTCCAAACCAGGAGCGACACACCTGAGCTCACCTGTGCTGAATCTGGAGCGACGATAAGATGCGCTCACGTCCGCTCTCAGAATCAAAGAGGCTTGTTGGTCTTTCTTTCTTCTCAAATGAGAAGCAGTTCGCCATTTTGGGATTATGCCACACTGAAGGGATTTTAAACTACTTCAAGTCTTAATTTAGCAAACTGTACTTGTTGTTGTTGTGTCCATCACACATTTTAGTCCACATATGCCGTGGGCTGAGAAGTATAATGCACATGCTGATGTGTTCATGTTCACTCTGTCAAAGCATCTGCAAACTTTTTATATGTTTTTTCTAATTCTTATTTTATTTTACTGTGGATGAGGCCTGGAGGTGCCCTGTGTGATCTGCTAACGTATGCAGGTGTTTTATTTTTCATGTGAGCTCAGTCGATTTCTAAATCTCTCACGTGTGTGAGGATGTGATCTCTGTGTCTGCTTTCTGCAGGAAGTTTTTAGTTTTTTCCTTCTTCTGTGCACTGGCCTGTACATGGCTGTTGTCTGCAAATCCGTGGTAAGGTGTGTGTGTGTGTGTGTGTGTGTGTGTGTGTGTGTGTGTGTGTGTGTGTGTGTGTGTGTGTGTGTGTGTGTGTGTGTGCTTTGCTTGTTTTCCGCTCACCAAATTACCATCAATGTTGTATTTCGATCAATTAAATGTGTGAAAAACCTCAAATATATATTATATTTAATGATTTATCTATTTTTTTCCAGTATATTAACTTCTTGGAGATCATTACTTTTTATAGATTCAAAATGTGCGGTATTTATTTTGACTTCATAAAACTATCCAATCTGAATGCTATTAAATGACAATAAAGACATTCGTTCGGACTATATACCATGAATTTATGACTTATATTCCTTAAGAACTGAGGACATGTCTTCATAAATATTATCAAAGCGATATCCTTCAACAGTCATGGTGTCAGTCCTGATTTTGCACACTTTGGTTACTTTTATTATTTTTGTGTTTACTCTAATCTTGAGACTTCATGCTAATTCATGCACAAATAATAATAAAAATTATATAATCACTAAGTATTAATGTATGTATTAATCTGCGATATCATAATGTTTAAATACTTTAATTCTAACACATTTGAACATGTATTTTGTTGTTACTCGATGCAACGCTTGAACCTCAAACCCCTTTGAAAGGTAGTTAACGTCTGTTTTTAAAGATCTTAAATGATTTAGAAGAACCAATAGTGAGTTACTTTAAGTGCTTTGAGACCGCTCGCATGTCCACAGTCAGACAAATTATTATACGCACTCAGGTTAGAGGATATTAAAAATGTGGAAACAGATATCTCCCTAAATCATTGAAATAAAGCTAAACTTTTAGCACATTATTACAACATATTTCACAGTATATTGTGTCTATTTATCACAACATTGATGGTATATCTGCATGCATAGTTATTTATTGTGGGACAGAGTCACAAAAAAAGAGGAAATCACATCCTCATGCAAGCGAGGCGGTTCTGACAGGGGAACCATGTTGTGGATTTATAATTCATCGTTCTTCAGACTTAATGCCGTATTCACATGATAATTAGTATTCATTTTTGATTGGTGCCTCAGGTCAGTTCTGCTGCATTGTTAGGCTGAAGAATGTGTGCCATTATTACCACGTCACTCTCAGCCAGATGTTTCATTTCACAGATGTTTTGTATTTTATTATCTGCTCTCATCTTATTGTTGAGAAGTCACTGAAATGAGGAAATATATATTTCTGGATCAGTCAAAACAACAATATCACACAGAACAGTTGGTCTTTAAATACTGTGTGCATAATGTGTGCAGGAGTATTAACTTTTACAATTAATATATTCATATCTATTAGTCATTTAGTTGCATTTAAAGATTTAGCTGTGACTCTTTTAAATGGTGGGGCAATAAACAACAGTTTTGTGTTGGGGTGGACAAAATAACAGGAACACCTTCTATTATAATAATGCAATCTAATGCAATTGAATGACGCTTCTTGCTGATGTTTTACTCCTGGTTATTTTAACATTTGTTAAAACAGAAATCTTATTTAGTCTCTTGAGGATAAGGATGTTTATTGTCATTGTAAAAACATACAAATGAAATGTAAGTTGGCGACTCATCAGTCAGTACAGCAGCAACAGGTAAAAACATGTATGAAAACATTAAGACGGGACATTCTAATTCAGAATAAATAAGAATAAATAACACATAAAACACAAGCATCAATGGCTTAAAAGATGCAATGGCTTTTCATGTGTTAAGTTTAAATAAGCATGTATTTAAAACTGAACTCTTAATATTTGTGTATTCCCTGAATTAGAGCTGAAACAATTCATTGATTTATTGATTAGTTGACTGACCAGAAATTAATCTGCAACTGCTCTGATGATTGATTCATCGTTCTCTGGTTCCAACTTCTCAGATGAGAGGATCTTTTGCATTGCCACGTGTTCTTCTTATTGCTTCTTGACCAGCTGATTAAATCCACTCGTGTCACAATCTGCCTGTTTTTGTAAAGCACCCGTGTTCTCACACCTGATGGAAGCTCTGCTGTGTGAAGGACGAGGTTTCAGCATCACAAGACAGCAGGTGCACGACTCCCTGACCCGCTCCCTCCACCAGCTGTGTGTGTGTGTGTGTGTGTGTGTAGGAGTGTGTGAGAGCATGTGGAGACCAAATGGCAGACAACCAGAGCTCTGGGAAAACCTGGCCCGGGCTCGGCCAATGGAGCGGTGACTCTGGTGAACCGCGAGCTGCCTGCTTGCCGTCCTCAGTCGTCCACTTTCAGGAGGAAACTTTGAAAAGCTGCTTGTAGGCAGAGGCAGAAGACGGAGGGGGAGGGGGGGGGGGGGCGTGCTTTATGAAGAAAGAAAAGAAGGAGAAAAAAGGGCCCCTTTAGATTGACAGCGGCCTTTCATTCTGTATTATCCGGCCTGGCTTTTAACTCCAAGAGAACTGTGTTCACAAATTGATGCTCTGCTCCTTTGGGGCTGGAGCTGAAACATTAAATTGTGCTGAAACATTCATATGCGAGTGCATTTAGCTGAGAGCAAATTGATGTGCGACTCCCCGGAGGACAGATGGAAAATGTTGCAGGGCCCCATGCAACACCCCCCACACACACACACACACACACACACACACACCCCTCAGCAAGTGCTGCCAAGACACTCCTGAGTTCTGTGGCCCGGAACCGCGGTTGTGATTTAGCCAAAGCTACCGAGTCCGGCTCGGCTGAAAGGCAACCAGTCTCACGGTGGCTGATGTCATATCGTCATATATGTCGTATATATGTATATATATATATATATATATATATATATGTATATATATGTCGAGTTATGCCACAAACCAGTTGGAAACGTGAAGGCTATCAATAATTTTAAGACAAATACAAATATGGAAATATAAAAAATATGAAAATCCACCAAAGTGATGCTAATCAATGAGATTGTTGTATTCATTTAGGATACAATAAGCACTCAGATATTTAAAATGCTGAATTAAAATGTTAAAACAGTACTTATTGCTATTTATTTATAGCAATATTTGTATTATCCACATGTTCATTGTCGTGATCACACAACGCTGACATTAACTTAACATATTTTTATTTATTTATTCATAAATATTCTCACCGTGTATACCACTATGAATATTACATTAGCGATCACAACATGCTCATTTCATTCTAAATGTTTATTTTAGGAACAAGAAACAAACTATGTCGATTGGAGATTAGGAAAAACAGGAATTATTGGTTCATTTTTGGAATAAAGATTACTGTGCAGCTTTTTAGTAAGTATGCACTTAGATCTCGACACTCTAAATGTTCGTTTAAGATTTGTAAGCATTTGTTGCAGAAGCATTGGATGTGTATGGACGTCGCTTCAATACGATTTAGAAAAATGTCGGCGGCCATTTCCCTGAAGAGTTGGCCTTTTTACTGAAAAATGTTTGCTAATCCACCGTTAGTCATGCATAACATACTTACATGTTGGATTTGCTGAATTAATTCTGATGTTCCGTGGATTATTTTGTTTCTTTGGGGCACAGAGTGATGTAGTGTCCCATCTCCCAGAGGACCATCTCAGCTGTGTCTTCATCTTTATACATGACCAACTTTCTTCTGATTGCTCATGTGCAGGAGCAACAGGAGAAAGTCATCAGGATCTGGGTTTTTGTTTTTTATTTAAGACTCCTTAACAAGTCAAATCAGACTCAATAATTAATGTATGGCTTTATTTCCATTCATAGTTTACTTCAACATTTTTTTGATTTACATTCACTAAAATCCATTTCATAAATAATATTATATTTGGATCTAATATCTAATGTTATATATACACATATATTTAATATAATTTTACATATATTTATAAGAAAATATTGAGCATTGGTCATTTAACTTATATATAATAATATTAGACATATAAATATATATTTATATATATATATAGCATTGATCATTCAATTTATATTTAATAATATTATATATATATATATATGTATATACATCTGAAATTATTGAGCATTAGTCATTCAACTTATATATAATAATATTGTATATATATATATACTATATGAATATATATGCACGTGACATTATTGAGCATTGGTCATTAAATTTATATATTATAATATTATTTATATATATTTTTATTTAATTAAATTATTGAAAAAAATGTCATTCAACTTATATATAATAATATTATATATATATATATATATATATATTTATGAAATTATTGAGCGTTAGTCATCCAACGGGTCTCGTTTCCAGTTCCAGTTTGACCCACTTTTATTCCAGGTGGCATGAACAGTCATCTGAGGGGAAGGTTTGAAAGCACTTTTATGTTAATGCCAAAAAAAAAGAAAAGAAAGAAACTTCTGTAGCCATGACAACAGTCTCCTGAGTGGATTTCTTCCACCAAAGCGAACCCCTGGATCCACGTGCACTTAAGAAATATGTTTCAAAAAGGAGAACTTGAGAAGCTTCTTAAAGAACGATGTATAATTTATTTGTATTTGTTCTCCCTCCTGCTTCAGAGCCTCTTCAGAGATATCAGAGCGTCCTGTGTGAGACGTGTTCTGAATCTGTCAGACCGCGACAGTAATGCTGTCACACTTCCCACATCTGTTTGTTCTCAATGAGATTAACCTTTTTTAACATATGCCCAGTTGTTCTGTGCATAGAGGCAGCATTCAAAACCTTTTCCAATCATATTCATAAACCAAACCCTGTTGAGTCAGTAAATACCTCGTGGAAAAGCTATTGAAAAAATAAATATGCTGTGTATTATGTTCCGCTCATTTTAATCGTTATGACCGGTTGACCTGGTCATAATATATATATTTATGTGTATATATATATATATATATATATATATATATATATATCATTGTCATTGTTCTAGATGACAGTAAACAGAGTAAAACACTCGATTGAGGTTATTTGATGCACTTGATATAGCTGACAATAGCTTGGCAGAAAGGTAGTGGAATTAAATCAATATACCTCCAATAACCATTATTATTTCGCCACTCGGGAGCAGCAGAAATTACACATCACAAATTTTAAGTTAATATGTCTGAAGCCCTCTGAGGCAAATTTGTGATTTGTGACTTTTTGCTGTAAAAATAAATGTAATTGTAATTGTGAGCAAACGGTTGCTTTTTTACAAATCCAAATGATACAACTAATCATTAGCATTAAGTTATCGTTTTGTTTATGGCTTTGTGAAGGCTTCTTTTGCTTGTTTTTTGGTTTGCGAGTGTTTTGGTGTTCTCTATGTGAAGACATCTGTCTGCTGCTACCAAAAATGACACTAAGAACTAAGAGGGAGATAAAATAGTAAAGTTGTCAGCCAAAAAAGATAAGATACACAATCAAAGGGTCTAATGTTTTTATTTTTCATTCAAGCCTTTCTCATATCTCAATGTTATGCTTGCTCTTCTCCTCAGTCTTCGACCCTCTATCTTATGACTATATATAGTATAATATGTTAAAGAAAAGTCATAACATTTCCAGTATATTATGTCGAACAATGTTATTAAATCGTTATAGTGTCGAAAGAAAAGTAAGAAAGAACTTATTGGAGTAGTTTTATAGTATGTCGAAAACGGTTTTTAAAAAGTAACGGTGTAGTCATAAAACATGATATAGTATGTTGAAAAAAGTCATGTGGGATTTTTGAAAAAAATGATTAAAAAATACATGTGGGTGAATGTGGTTCGGTGGTGAGCAGTCGTCCTTCAGTCGGAGGATCGGCGGTTCGCTCCCCGGCTCGGTCGATGTATCCTTGGGCAACACGCTTAACCCCAAAAGTGCTACCTTAGCTGTGCCTACGGTGAGTGAATATATAAATGTATAAATGTATGAATGTATGAATGTATTATTGTTACTCCTGATGGGCAGCTGGCTCCTCCCATCACTGTATGAATGGGTGTGAATGGGTGAATGATGTCATCTAGTGTTAAAGCGTTTCGAGTGGTCGGAAGACTAGAAAAGTGCTGTACAGGTTAATTTACAGGTTACATAATAAAGTATATTGGAAAAAGTGTTATTTTAAGATATGGAAAAAAGTGTAGTGTGTTTAAAAAAGTATATTATGATGAATAAAACAAAGTATAGCATGTTGAAAACAGTAAAACAATAACAAATATTATAATACATTAAAAAGTCATTTGGAAAAAAATAATTTAATAAATCGTAATTTATTGTTGTATGAATAAAGTGTATTTTAGCCTCCTCTCAGCCTGAATTAATAAGGCCAGCCTTATTTAGAAAAGAGTACACTTAGTCTGGCAAGATTACATAATATGCTCATAGTGGTATAACCTTTGCCAAAATGGTGATGATTTAATTTAGTGTTAACTGTTGGTTTATTATTTCGTAATATATGTTTTACTGCTTGTGTTCTGGTCACTTCTCATTTCTCTGCTTCCTTGTCTCCTCGTCTCCTTGGTCCTCCAGCTTGAGACCCAGAAATAATGAAAAGTAGAGTAAGTCGAGAAAAGTAAAAAAAAAAAAAAAATTTAAAACATAAAGAAAAACATGACAAAGAATGTGGAAAAAGTAAATACATTTAAAAAAGTGATTAAAAAATCTGAGAAAAAACTAAAAAAACATTTTTCACTACAGTGTGTCGAAAAAAGTGATGTGAAAGATCACGGCGTAATGTGTAGAAACAAATAATAGTATAGCAGGCTGAAAAAAGTCATAGTTTAGTTTTGATGTTTGAGTTCATAAAGAAGTCAGAGTATTGTGTGGCATGAAGCATAATTAAAAAGATTCGCTATAGTGTGTAAACAAAAGCAAAAATACCAGAATTGTTATTCGACCGGCCTTGTTAGGAAAAGCGTAAACTTTGGTCACCTACACATAATGTGCTCAAAGATTATATCCTTCCCCAAAAGTGATGATGATTTCATTGAATGTTAACTGTTGGTATATTGTGCAGTAATATAATGTGTAATGCTTGTATTCAAGTTATAAAAAGCCATGATCATAGAAAAAAGTATGTCAAATAAGTCTCGAAAACTTTAAGCATACAGTATGTCACATTAAAAATCATCAGGAGCAACAGCATTGTGTGCCAAAAAAAGTAAAAATCATGAATTGTAGAATGAAGACGTCTCATTTCTATGAAAGGAGGTTCTTCATCGTCCTGTACCTGAGAGTCGGTACACCAACAATGATCATGTAATGTTAATGCAGTTAAAGTGACTCCCTCTGTGCCATTATTAAAACATTTTCATTATTAAGTGTCTAATGGTCACTGTTAATTCACTTAGCGTCCCGTGAGTGTGACAGGTACGGTACGCTCTGGATTCGTCAGACAGGTCCCAAAAGCAATTTACTTATCAGCGCGTCTCTTAAAAAGTCTGCTCAAAGTCCGCCCGTCAAAGATTGAACACTTAACCCAGACGAACCCGGCGTGATACGGGCACACCTTTCATTTGGCCCTTCGTATTAGCGGAAAGGCATTCGGCACCACGTCTGGTTTACGGTAATCTGCAGTTACCAGCGTATCAATAATTTAGTTCCAGGGCTCCAGATTGGAATCACGGCACGTTCACTAGAGGCATTGATGTCAAGCCAGCTGCGGCAGATAGAGGCTGAGCCAGGGTTTTACACCCATAGTCAACTGTGTGTGTGTGAGTGTGTGTGTGTAGGGCCGAGCGGATCGTTATTTATTTACTTGCTTCAAGGCATGCGGTTGGCATTGTCATTTTTGGAAACTAGATTGATGTGATGGCTCTATTGCTAAAGGCTACGGATCCAGGTTATCAACTTTCATGTTGCCTAACCCTAACCCCCTAACCCCCTAATCCAAACACACTAAACCATAACCCCTAACCCCGAAATACCTAACCCATTAAATCATAACCATAACCCACCCTAACCCCCTAACCGACTAAACCATAACCCACCAAATCATAACCTATAACCCTTAACTCCCTAACCTACTAAACCATAACCCTTAAACCCTAACTCTCTAACCCTAACCCACTAAACCATAACCCCTAAACAATAACCCTAACCCACTAAACCATAACCCCTAAGCCATAACTCCCTAACCGTAACCCAATAAATCATAACCCCTAACTCCCTAACCCTAACCCACTAAACCCTAACCCCCTAAACTATAACCCTAACCCCTAACTCCCTAACCCTTAACTCCCTAACACACTAAACCCTAACCCCAACCCACTAAACCATAACCCTAACCCATCCTAACCCCTAACCCTACAATCGCACACAGCACAGTTGGCTGCTTAAAGCAATAAAAACAGGTGTTGTTGTCTTTGAGTATTGATTATTACCTCTCAGAATTGATCTGTGATAACTTTGATGGACATGAGTCCAATGTCACTTTAAAAAGCATCACAGGAGTCTAGTGCAGGTCAGAAACTAAAGGTGACGTTTAGATGTTGCCACTTACATTCTTTGCTCTCATATACCCATAAAAGAGATCAAATGTTCTCTGATGCCCGATCAATGTAAATAAACCTGCTAAACCCTTTAGAAAATGAAATAGAAACATCACCGTTTGCAGAGTAATTATTTTTGGGGATTAAGATGCAGTTCTTTGAGCTGCATTAACCATTATTAAGCAGTTTCGTGTGATGTATTGTTTCCAACTATAGTCTGTAGCGTAAGTCTAGGTCAGTGTCTTTTTAATTTAGTTACAAGGCTTCAAATCAGTTACTCAGGGCGATGAGTCTTCAGCTTTGTGTCCCCAAAAAGAGCTGTGCTCAAAAATCATTGCAAATTAATTCTTATAATACAGTATTTGTAAGAGTCACCTTAGTTACCCATAGCCTATGCACCGTGTCTTTTACAAATTAATTATATAAGGCCATTACAAACAATCCTCAAACCTAGAGATCTTCAAGTTTAAAAGGTGCAACATATGAGAATGTTTTTTCTTTTCTTTCGATTGACTCCCACCGGCTCTCAACATGGCGACGCCTGAGATGTTAGCTCGTGGCTAACAGCGCTAACGGGACAAACTACAGCGAGCAAGTCACTGACGGCGTTTCTCAATTCAAAGTACACGAGTACAGACTTGTGTTCTTTTGGAGTCTGGACTTGGGAGTCTGGTCTTGGTAGTCCAGACTCCGGAGAACGGGAGGACGGTCTTTCTGCGATTGGAACAGCAGCTGACTTGATGACGTCACCACATCAGCTGTTCTTGCTCCTGGGTTTACTCTAATTATTCACTGTAAATTATTTTTTCAGTCAAACAAACAAAACATCCTCAAATGACATTCCGTGACTCAACAACAGTAGTATTTATAAAAAGTCAACTGTCAGTAGTTTATTTTCTCCTCCGCTACTGTTTCCGGTTGCTGGTGAAATGCATTCTGGGATATATGCTGGCCAGAGTACGCACAAGTCTCCTCTGATGCATCCTCCGGAAAGTGGGAGGATCAAGTCACATCCGGGCATTTTGACCGTGCTTTGCGAGAAGCGAACTTTGAATGTGAACATGTACTCGGACTGCGACTGATGACGTGTCACGAGTCACGAGGACACAAGGAGAGGAAAGTACGCACAAGTACACATGTTGAGAAACGCTGTTAGATCACACACACAGGTAGACTTTACGCCATTACATCTTCACAAGGACTTATTTGCTCCTATATTAACGATTTGAATATCAGATTAATTGTACAGCCATAATAGTTATTAACAATTAAAACATTCTCTGGATGCTTGTAAACATTTGACAAGCAACAAAATGGTACAGCGGTTTATCTTCTGAATTAATGATGCGAGAGAGTAATAAGGGGGCGGTTGATACTTCTCACGACACACTTGCAATGACTTGACTAATTAGCGGTTGTTTTGACAGGTCTTCCAATGTTAATAACCTTAAATAATTTAGAAATCTCAAAAGTCTTACGCACACGAAGGAGACTGTAGAGTTCAACGTGTAACGAGGAGCCTGTGGGAAGAAATTCTTTGATTAGAGGTTTTATCATGTTGCAGTTTGTATTCTTTACAGCTTCAAGTGCATTTAACATGTAAACTGAGAGCAGGTATATATGGAAATACTAATTTTTATTTTTGCTATTTTCATTCAAATGACAACACCTGCATTTGGCAATAACTTCCTCCATATCAAGTTTACAAAAAAGTGTCTGTAAACATTAAAGTGCAAAGAATTTTCTTGCCATTTTTGGGCACGTCTTTCATGCCACACACACACACACAAACACACACTCCAATCTAGTTTCATGTAAAGCATCCAGTCACTTACCTTTTCATTTCAACCACACAAATACACCCAACTAATGTTTTTTTGAACAAGTGAACATAAATGCTATTCAATAACTATATGATGATGGTCCATTGTTTAAAATCCAACACATAGGTGATATAAAGGCATAGGTAATAATAATAATAATAATAATAATAATAATAATAATAAAAAGTGGCTGTTTGTATAGTTAAGCCCGTCTTGATGTACCCTGTAGCTGTTTAATCAAAGAACAGCATGACTGATCTTAAATGTGATCAATACAAATTAAAATAAAACAAAATAACAAGAAGAATGCAATAGAAACAAAAAAACTCTATTAACTTGCTTGAAATTCCAAGAACAGCAAAACAATGTAAACACATCGGAATTAAAGTTTTTGTTCAGTATTGGCTTGGAAATGCCCCCTTGCTGGTTTTAATTCATTTAAAGTTGAGTGCATTTAGGACCTATTCAAAGTAATAATTCCTGATGAAGAATGTGTCCAATGACACGTTGGCCCCGCCCCTCCCCCGCCCTACACAGGGTTGTATCGTCTTTGTTGTGCTAAATAGGGGAATTTCAGATTTTTTAAAATCCACCAATGAGGAACATGGGAGGTTGGACATTACGGCAAAAAGGGCCTAAGAGCTGTTATTGTCATCTCTACTTCTTCCACTTCTGAACACACGACGTTTAGGAGCATCGGTGTTAGCTCCAAGCTTACGCTCAAGCTTCCTCTGAATGAATTGGAATTCCACAGCGACAGAACGAAAAAAAATCACATTTCTAAGTCTTATTGGCTTTGTCCTGCCACAAGATTTCAGATATATGCCAAACAAGGTGGGCAGTAAAATAAAGGAAAAGATTCTGTTCCTGCGTAAATGCAGCTTTATGTATCGGACATGTGCCCCAGAGGCGTGTCAGCTGGCCCCAGGAGCCGGTACTTCTCCTCCAGGGATGGCTCGGTGGTGCTGCTCTGCAGGTGGATCAGCGGCTTGGTCTGCAACAGTACGCAGCCCCTCCCCCGGCCTCGCCTCTCCTCCTGGTTCCTGCGGTTGAAGATGTTTATTCTGTTGTCCAGCTCGGGGCTGGCCTTTCCTGAGCCGGTGGGACTGGGAAGCTTCAGGTTGACGGGGTCCACCGCCAGGCCCTTTTGAGCAAGGCAGGAGTCTTCCGAGAGGGAGGAGAGTAGCTCCTGCACCACCTTGCCGGGGTCCCGGCAGGGGTCCTGGCCCGAGGAGTAGGACGGAGGGCCGAAGCTCAACGCGAGGTCCTGAGCCGCGCTGCTGCTGCTGCAGTCCGTCGTGGAGGAAGCCGGGTTGTGGCCGCTCAGGCTGAGCGGCCGGGCCGCCAGGCTGCCGCTGGACCGCGACACGCTGGTTGAGATGTCACTCACCACGCTGCCCACCCGCTCCATCGCCAGCATGTGGTTCGACTGGAGGGGGTTTGGATTGGTGGGGAGGTGGACGTCGATGGCTGCCATGGTGATGACCCGGGAACCCAAGACAAACGGTCCAGTATCTTGGAAGACATTGCACACGTTTAGAAAAAGTCGAACCACATAGTTTAAAACAAATATAGTTATATATATATATATACAGGACTGTCTCAGAAAATTAGAATATTGTGATGAAGTTCTTTATTTTCTGTAATGCAATTAAAAAAACAAAAATGTCATGCATTCTGGATTCATTACAAATCAACTGAAATATTGCAAGCCTTTTATTCTTTTAATATTGCTGATTATGGCTTACAGCTTAAGAAAACTCAAATATCCTATCTCTAAATATTAGAATATCATGAAAAAGTATACTAGTAGGGTATTAAACAAATCACTTGAATTGTCTAATTAACTCGAAACACCTGCAAGGGTTTCCTGAGCCTTGACAAACACTCAGCTGTTATAAATCTTTTTTTTTACTTGGTCTGAGGAAATATTAAAATTTTATGAGATAGGATTTTAGAGTTTTCTTAAGCTGTAAGCCATAATCAGCAATATACAAAATAAAAAAAGGCTTGCAATATTTCAGTTGATTTGTAATGAATCCAGAATGCATGACATTTTTGTTTTTTTAATTGCATTACAGAAAATAAAGAACTTTATCACAATATTCTAATTTTCTGAGACAGTCCTGTATATATATATATTTACTTCAAACACAACAAGTGCATGATGTGTCCTCAAAAGTACTTTTTTTTCTGGGAGAAAAAGCTGCCGCAGGATCTGGGTAGCACTTTGGGAACAATTGAGAAAGATGCTGGCTCTATGTGGACACAGTTTACCTTAGTCATATTATTAATTATTATCATCTTTATTTGAAAGGGATCATGTGAAGTTAAAACATAAATGTCACCATGTGACGCTCTGTACCAAATTGTAGCGACACAGCTAATTAGCATCTGTCGTCCCTTGACAGACCATAATAAACATAAAACAACAACAAACAGGACAGGATAAGACGCACGACAACAGTGTATGTGGTAAGAACAACACAAAATACGCACAATGTGAAGCTACAGTACAGCACATTAAAAGTAAGTCAACTATTAAAATAAAATCCATTAAAAGTAAGTAATACGTACGATTAAAAGTAAATAATGAAACCATTAAAAGTAAGTAATAAAAACCATTACAAGTAAGTAATAAAAAACATTAAAAGTAAGTAATAAAAAACATTAAAAGTAAGTAATACAAGCCCTAATCATGTTGCTCAATAAGTACAGCGCTGACCGGCTTTCAACTTTTTTTAAATTATTTTTAAAAACAAAACATTTATATGAATGGATTTTGCAATTACATGAAAGAAAAGCCAACATAACCACATAATGAAGAGATTAAGATTGTGTATATGATAACCTGCATGAATCAATTCTATGACCAAACCTATAAAGTGTTGTCCTATCAACCTCCATATAAACACCCCAAAATACTTTTGAGTCACTACTTTACGAACTATAATTGTATTTACATGCACAAGGAGAGGTATATATATATATATATATATATATATATGTACGTCTATGTTCAGTAACTTACCACTGCTTGCTTCACTGTAGTATTGGCTGATGTAGTTGTTCATGTCATCACGCACAACTGGATCTGAGTTAATAAGGAAAGGATATATAAATTAATTTACCTTATTAATAGTTGTGGAAAACAACTCCCAAATGTATTTCTATAGTGGCTGATTGTGTTCAATGTAATCCATATAAACAATTAAAAAAACACCTCCAAGCAGATATCATTCTGTGTTTTAATGCTGAAATACAAAAACTGTATTCCTAAAATTAAAAGTGTGTTTATACCCTTTAATAACTCTCCGGCTCTATCATTACCTTCGCATTGAAAATGCGGAAGGTTATGTTTTGATCGCCATTTATTTATTTATTTATTTATTTGTATGCGTGTTATTCGCGTAACAAAAAAAGTTGTAAACCGAATCGCATGAAATTTGGTGGGATGATTGGTTATTATCCGGGGACCATTTGATTAGATTTTTGGATTGATCGGCTCAAAGGTCAAGGTCAAGGTTATGAAAAAGGTCAACATCTTCTTGAATCGCATGAAATTTGGTGGGATGATTGGTTATTATCTGGGACCATTTGATTAGACTTTGGGATCGATTGGGTCAAAGGTCAAGGTCAAGGTCATGAAAAAGTCAAAATCTTCTTTTTACCATAGCACGGTCAATTTTTATCCAATTGGCATGCAACTAATGCCAACATGTTCATAATTCAACGCCCAATCTTGTGATATGCGAAGGTATGCGCTCTACCGAGTGCCCATTCTAGTTTGTGAATGTGACGCTTTCCTCATCATCTTGTTAAACTCACACCACCATAACAAAAAGGCATGTTTTTGTATTATATGCATGTTGTCTATCACTAATATTACTATTTCTTCCTTACAGCTTCAATTGCAATGTCAAGTTGTATAAATCATGGTTCATACATAAAGAAATGGATCAAATAGTGTTTGGATTTACATATATATATATATATATAATATATATATAAATACATATTTTAATATTAATATATATACATCTTAATTAATATATTTTATTTATTTATATATGTTATTGTTTATATATATACATATATATATGAATATTAATTAATATATTTTATTTCTATATTTTGTTGTTATTATATTTATATAAAAATATTTATATATATATATAACATTACAGCTTTAATTGCAATGTCTGGTTGTACACATCTTGGATCATAAAGAAATACAAGAAATGGATGAAATACTGTTTTGATTGACATAGATATTAATTAATATATAACATTAATACAGAATATACCATACATTGCAGGTGTATTACAGGAAATCACCAGTCCAATTATGCTATAATATGACTGACTCCTACTGCTAATACTCTGTGTGGCAGAGAAAATGCGATTGGATGTCATGCCTTGTTGTCCGTGTAGGTCTGTTTCAGTGTTAACCACTCGAAGTAGTGCCAATGATAAATATCTGTTATGTTTACAGCGTAATATTGACAGAGATTACTTTAGCCCCAGGCCACAGGTATACACTTCATTGTCAAGTGATTCAGGATCAAGCACTAGCTACGCTGGTGCATTAGCTGCACCCTAGTGCACCGGAAATAAACTGGGACAGGGTGGGGTTGGTTTCAGGGATGACAGGAATGGGGGGTGGGAAGAAAAAGAGAGAGCGGGAGCTCTTTGTTCAGATCCCTCCAGTCTAGCAGGCCTCCGTGTGCGTGGCGAATGGCCGCGATCCGCCGAGCTTCCCCCGTTCGCTTGATTGGTCTCGAGCTCACTGTCCGCCGGCTGAGTGCGAACCCAAAGTACCCTGAGTGCTATAGTCCCTCTCCCCTGGGACATGCTGCAGACTCTGATGGGTAATTTCATTTATTTTTCAGCCTAAAATATTAATCCTTGAGCCACCCCCGGAGAGGAGGCATTGCACTCACTAAAACAAGACCGAGACAATCGCTCCGCAATTAATAACGCATGAGTCTTAAGGAAAAGAAGAAAGAAGAAGAAAAAACGAGAATGGTGTGTCCAGCATACATATATATGTATATATAAAAGGCTCTCTGCCCTTCTTCCTGTGACAGTCAAGTTACTCGCTGTCATCTTTCTGTGTGAAAAGAGGCACTCTGAGGTCCTTTTAGTTCAAATCTGAAATATGATGGTGATGGGTATCAGATCTACATCCCGGTTGAAGTAGATTAGCAACTAATGTGGATACAGATAAAGTGCAGTAGCACTGGGATCAGCAAGGGGGGGGGGGGGGTCTTCTGTAAAGAGAGCTATTCTCAATTCAAGAAGCACTTTTCACAGCAGCCATTTTGACATGTCACTGCAGGGTAATTAATAACATTAATTATGGCCCTGGTATCTAACATGCTGGCTCACACGAAGTCATGTGCACGTGTTCATTCTGGACACATGACATCTATTTGTACTTCTCTCCATCCGGAGAGTTGTTCCTGTTTCCAGATGTGAGGTCTCGTCACAGAAAATGTCACATATGAGCCGGGTAGGACACGTACATATTTTTCAGGGGGCAATTTTTGCCCCCACTGACTGAAATACAGGGGCATTTAAAAAGAAATTGGGGGCACTTTTTTAAACTTGTCAAATAACTTTCGTTTTTTTTCAAAACTAATAAATATACTTTATTTATGCTTACAGTATATGAGGAATTGTCATAAAGATGGCAATAATAAGACTATTAGGCAGTAGTCTACAGATTCAAAGTGATTGAATCCAATGTTATTCTTATTTCTTTGTGGTTATTTATTATTGTTAATTTTCTTTTACAATTTGGACTTATTTCTGTAACACCCTGTTCTGTTTCTCCTGTGTTCCGTGTCTCCTATGTCTCCTCTGTGTCTTCTCTGTCTTGATTGTTTAATTTCCTGCACCTGCCCTCAGCCACTCTTGTCTCGTTAGTGTCTGATGTCGTACACCTGTTTCCCCCCCATATATTGTGTCAGTCTTTCCCTTGTCTGCTGTCGGATTGTCGTCTATAGTTCTGTGTCCTTTTCACGTCGTCCTGTCCGTGTTCCTGGTCCTGCCTGTTTGACCCTGAACCTGGATTCTCTGCCTGCCCCTTTTGGACCTTGTTGTTTTTTTGTGTGTAAACTTTTGCCTCATTAAAGAGCGCCTTTTTGTTATTCATATTGAGTCCAGCTTTTTCTCTGCGCCTGAGCCTCACCCCGTCACAAGAACCTGACAATTTCTTTGTTTTTAAAAAATTCAAAATTCTTGATATTTTCTTTGTGTGTGTACCTACCTAGTACATGCAGTACAGATAGGACACACGCAACAAAGAACACAAACAAAATGCTATTCAATTATCATCATTATTAGAGAAAATTATAGGGGCATTCCTCGTGACATCAGGGGCAAAATGTTGCCCTTTGACCTGGTGTATGTCTGACACTGCATGTGAGGCAAATGTGTCATTTGTGATTTTTGTGTTGTACAAAATAAATTTAATTTGAACTGAATTTAATTAAATAGACTTGGGCCTTAATTCATTTAGCTAACTACACCTGTGTTTACCCTGCGATGACACGCTGATGGCGATGTCGTTTACGGTCCCTCAAAGGATGAAGATGTTGGTCATCCCGGAAATGTAAACTCCATTAGCCTGCTGACATTTGTAGTTTTGAGTAAAATTACTCAACTATTGGATGGATTTCCATCAAATCTGGTCAGGACTTTCACGTCCCTCTCTTGGGATGAATTGAAATAACTTTGGCCGATCTTCTGACTTTTCATCTCGTGACATCATCGATTTGGTTTAACTTGCAAAAACTACATTTCCATCTGCACTTATGGTGCTAACTAGCCACTGTTGGCATGGCAACACTCTAAATAAAGAAGACGAACGTTACCATTTAGGTAGCTAGTAGCTCGGCTACAATCCTACAGTCAGTATCTCAGAGTGAACTCCTGGATCTTTGATCAACACTCAAATCTCGGCGAGACCCTTTAATCTCCCGTGACGGCCACCGCCTTGATGAGAGTTCTTGATCGTGTTGATGGCATCGTGCGAGCTAGTGTCGGAGAAGTTGCTTTGATTTGAGTTGACCCGACGTGACCTGAGCCCCGTGGCCCAGAGTGCTCATCCCAGTGACCATGTTTCTGTAAAAAGCCCCACTTGATTTTTTTTCGGAGAGGCCAGATTTCCCCCGCTATGCCCTCGGGGTAATATTGCGGAGCCTCCCGGTGCACTATTGTGGTCTGCAGGTGAAGGGGAACAGATGTTGACAGAAAGCCCCACTCTCCCCCCGACACGGCGCAATGCACCGAGCACTCTGTACCTGAAAATAGAGGTCTGGGATAGATGGGTCGGGGGTAAGAGAGATAGTTGGGAGGGGGGGGGATAGAAGCTGACGTAGTGTCGGAGAACATGCTTGTTTTTTTTCGCCACGATTCACCAGATCCTAAAAGCTTTTCATTTTTTGAAAAAAAATGTTTGCCCTCATATAGTTCCCGGAGCGCCCGCGGGGCAGATGGGTGTTGTGGGCGAGCGCAGAGGGGCTAAGAGCCCCGGACTGGAAGACGCTCCAGGGCTACTGCTCCAGATTAACTCGACACTGCTTCGGCATCCGGTTCACCTGATGTGACACTGTTGGGGACTTTTTGTTCCACATAAATATGTACATACTTTATGCCACACACCTCTCTTCTGGTTTTGTCCTGCTGCTTTCTCAAGCAAACAAATGAGCTTATTATGGAGTGATTCTTTAGAATTCAACTGTCTGCCGTGTGCTTTTTTTTTAGCCCACAGCTTTTAGAGTTTCATTTGAATTCAGTTTATTTTGTATAGCCAGATATCACAAATTACGAATTCCCCTCAGAAGGCTTTACAATCCGTACCCATACGACATCCCTGACCTTTGACCTCACATGGGATCAGGAAAAACTCCCAAGAAATAGAAAAGAACCTTTCACAGGGAGAAAAAGGGGGGGGGGAAACGAAGAGGATCCCTCTCCAGGATGGACAGAAGCCAGAGATGTCATGTGACCAGAAGGAGGTATGACAGAGTTACATAAACACATTCGATGAGTCAGAGAAATGTTTGAATAGTTGGTAGTAGGCATGGACCACGATCCAGACCTCCACATTCAATGAGAAAGATGGAGGTAGAGAGGAGGGGATGGGGGAGGGGGGGGCACCAGACACAGCCAGGTCCAATGGACCCTACTTTAGAAACCCTTCTCACGTTTAGCGTATATCGAGCAGCCCAGTCCCTAAAGACGTCTGCTTCGGAGACCGTACTGTACCTGCGGTGCCGCGAGGCTCTCGGGGGTTTCTCTGGCCGCCCTCGTCGTCAGACTCCCCGGGAGTCGAGCCTTCCACGACCTGAAAGCTCCGGCCCTGTTTGCCCCACACGTGATGAATCTGCATGGCGGCTTCGCGTTCCGCCGCGAGGTCCAGGTCCTGCTGGGCCAGGTGGGCCCTCAGCTGTCGGATCTCAAACTGGAGACAGTTTGGTGTGTGTGTGTGTGTGTGTGTGTGTGTGTGTGTGTGTGTGTGTGTGTGTGTGTGTGTGTGTGTAGAAAAAGAGAGAGAGGGCAAAGCAGCAGGTTAGTGAATGTAGAAATGGAGCGTGTGATGAGGACAGAGATGGGAAAACATGAGAGGCAGAGTAACAGTAACATCTACTCTAGGCCTGTGACATCGTCCCAGACACGCATAGCTTTGTCTCTTCTTGTAGGTTTAGAGATTTATTAACGGTGTTTTCAGCATTATTCCACATGCATTATCTAATTTTATGTCGGGTAAACTATAAACTTCGCTGATTTACAGCGGGGATGTCCCAACGTATTAATTTCCGGTGTACCGGCTGAAAGAATACGTGCAACTCATTGAAAAAGAAAACATTTCAGCAGCACATTGTGTCAGAGGAAGGGAATAAAAGAATAAAGAAAACACGTTGAGGTGATTTTACAAATAATACATGCACAGATGTATTACTCTTAAAAGAGACATTATCAGTATATCTTTTAAATATTTCACTTATAGTCTTTTATGAACCAATAGGAAAAGATATCACCTAAAATGAACATTAAAGTGGAGAAAACTACAGTTCCTATATATATGAAGAGCAATTTGATACACATGGTTTTTTTCAAAGGATCTGATTATTTCCTTTTTTATTATAATTTTAATTAATTAATTAAATTATTCTGTATTTTTTCTCAGAACTCAACTCAAATGGTCAATTTAAGGTTAATTCTTTATCATTATATGTATTTTAGCCTGCGTTTTGCCACAAGGGATCATAACGTTAGTGTCCTCTGAGGAATCATAATAAAACGTGTGGAAAGACTGGAGCTGTTCTTAAGGTGTTGCTGCCCTCCTCTGGTGGGAAAAGGAACTGCCAGTGTATTATGGGGTTTATGAGGCTTTCCTAACTAAATGGTGATATGACTATGAATTAACTATACATTGACTATCCAGCTGAGAGTGAGATACTTCTACAATTTAATGGTGTTTTTTTACGATTGGCATGAAATATAACATTAATTATGTAAAACTATGTCTAAGTTTAAAGTGGCATTCTTCTAAATCACTGCAATTACTATCATGCAGAATTAAGGCTGTGGATCAATTCCAATAGTGGAGGGATGTTAAAGTTTTTAAAAAGTGTGCAATTTACATAATAGCAAACTTTCAGCAACATGATCCACTCCCCCTTTTCCAACTATACATTATAAAGAATACCATGGTGTATATAGCATATCATAATATAACTGTAGGTCATACAAATGTCATACAAATTGTCCATGTAGTATGTCTTAAAATGTTGGACTATAGAATCTAAAACAAATAAAAAAATATATATATGTTGTTTAAATTTCATGGTATAAAATGGCATACAAATGACTTGAAGTAAGATGTCATCAGTATATGCAAAAGATCACAGAATAGTGGGCCACCAGAATGTCATAGTTTGCATGTCCTTAAAATCCTTCAAATTCTAGTAAAATGTAAGACATAAAAAATGTAAAAGCGTCGTATATCATAACAATTACATTTTTTTAAATGTCATAATACAGTAGGTCATACAAAAAATATCATAGTATAGTGTGTGATAAAGAAAAGTATGTAGAGAGTAGATAGCATGAACTATTCTGTATAAATGTATTGTCTTTGTGTTTACTGGACAATAATACACATCAACATCACAGAAGGAAATGAAGGGATTGGATCAAGTGCAACATGTTTTTAGACAATAATACATTATCCTTGTATTTTTGCATATAGTATTGTATGAAATAAAATAAAACATCATAAAGTTGTTTGTTGTGTCTTAGTTTGGTGTGCCATACAATTATTCTAACTGCATGCTGCAAATTCCGTAAAATTGCTATACGCACAACTTCTGTCTCCCAAGCTGAACCTTTTTTCAAGGTGTGTGTTGTGAACGAGGAACGATGCACATCAAGAAAAGAAGGAGTTGTTGTCACTCACAGCCTGTTCCTGGCAGATCTGAGTGAGATGCTCCAGCTGCTCCTCTCTCACAGCCTTGGTCTTCTCACACTGCTGGATCTCCAATTCCATCTCCACTTTGACTTGTAGCACATACGCTAACATGGGAGAGAGAGAGAGAGTTTTAAAATGAAAACAATACTCTGGAACTCTCTCCCCAAACTCATCCGAGACTGCACCGACCTTTCTATCGTCAAATCACAACTCAAAACCCACCTGTTCAGAACTGCTTTTAATGTGTGGTTGTGTGCTCTATGTTCTAATTATTTCCATCTTTTTATTATTTTTTTTAAACCTCTATTTAACCATTGAGATTAAACATCTCTTTTTTGAGCGTGACCTCTAATGTTTTTATGGTCATTTTAGTTACTTTTATTTTATAGATTTTAGGTTGTTTTAATTTCTGTGATGTAAAGTGTCTTTGAGTACCTTAAAAAGCGCTGTATAAATTAAATTAACTGCATTATTATTATTATTATTATTATTAATGTTTGTTGTTGTGTACATGATTAAAGGGACTGCAACTGAATGCCAGGGCAATAATAATAATAATAATTCAAACTTAAATAGCGCTTTTCTAAACACGAAGACGCTTTACATGGGGGCAAGAGACAGTGACAAACAGAACAAAACAAAAATGGAAAACAAACAAACAAACAAAAAGGACATATTGGTATAAGAAAGGAAAGTAAACTGGAGAAGCTGGGTGGATCATATCAGACTTTCTCAGTGAGAAAAGGTTCAGCTGCTGGAGGTATTTATGGTCAAATACATCAACGACATCACGGTCCAAGGCCGGTGTGGTGGACCACGTGTCCTTCGCTCTGTATGTCATCACACATGCAAAACCTCATTAACTGCTGGTTGCCAGTAACCCGATACCTGGCTGTACTGAAGGAATTTTTTAAAGGTGCTGAAATGTTCCCCAGGAATCTGGTTTCATGTCGACTTCATCGTGTGACGAGGTTTTGGGATATCTTCAGCCTTAATTAAACATCCCGTTCCACCGGGTTAACATCTGCCGTCACGGTCCTGGAAGCGTCTACAGATGACGGAGCATTGAGATACAGGATCTGTCCTCGCAATGGTTGAATTTCCAACATAAAATTTCAAAATTCAGAATGTTTCTCTGTGTATCAGTTCAACAAAAACGAAGAAGAAAAAATATATAATAAAAATGCACGATGTATAATAATAATAATAATAATATATATAATAATATAATATGCATATATATATATAATATAATAAAAATATAATATCTAATAATAATAATAATAAACCAGATGCCCTTGAATGTTGTGTTAGTAACTTTAAGGGACTATTGTGCATAATAAGAAGAAAGACAAAGTTTGAATATGATTGCGCTGAAGTGTTGCCAGCATACTTTGGCCATCCTTGAATCAGACTCGCTATAAAACTGCAATTAATTGGTTGTTTATTCATATATTTATGAAAGGTGTACCTAAAAACAAAGGATCTCGAGGGTAACTTTGAATACCTGTTGTCATCACAGTCGATACCTCACACCTCGTTGAGATCACACTTGTAAGCCGGGTGCATGATGTCACACGTGGTAACACTGTGTATCCTGATGGGGAATGTTACTATGGGCAACATACGGAGGTGAAACATAATCCTCTTACAATATCTGTGGATCTGAACTATCACGAGATCCAACTTTGTAAAAATCAAAACAAGGAGGACAATGAAACCGCCTTTCTGGTGAAGCGAAGCACACAGCCATCGCCACATACTCCTTGGACCTATTTATAGTCATGTTGGCACACACACACACACACACACACACATAACAGATGGGGTCAGTTCAGTCAAGATTTAAAAAGGCATGGAAATCTTCATCCCAGGTTAAATATCTCATCAAAATACCTTCTTTATTTATGGTCTGAAAAACATTAAATTAACATAATTCAGGGTTCCTTATAGCTATTTTGCAGGTTACTGTAGCTGTCGTAGAGATCCTAATAAAAAAATATGTTAAACCTTGGTTGTTTTACCTCTTCATGTCCGTTAAAGGGCTCCGTATTCAAGAGATATATAGACTTGGAAGCTGTTCAAAAGAATAAATAAATAAGAAATGCACGTTCTTCAAGTGTGTGCCTGTGTGCACATTCACAAGTAGAGTCGTCGTCTCTGTAGCGCCATCTAGGCAGATTCTCATAGGAATGTGGTTAAAAGTATACAGTGTTGATTGATTGTATTACTGTGTGTGTGTGTGTGTGTGTGTGTGTTACAGCATTACTCACTGCTGCTGGCAGCACATGCATAACAGTGTAATTCACACCACGGTTTTACTGAGGCAAACACATGGCCCTCTCTCCTCTCACCTGGAGTCAGGTGTTCCACTGCTCACACAAACCGGAGACTTACATTATACAACCTGCAAAACCTTTTTCTGTATATTGTAGAGGAACATTTATCGGATGGCTTTTTATAGCCATTTTTACTCACACAAATCATTATTTTAATTTTCTTCGGAATGTATTATAAGATGAAAAAGAAGAAATTAAAGTAAAATGTAATTAATTTAATTCAATAATTTTTGTTCTATGTGTTTGAGAAGTTGATATCTCCCGATCTGACATATATATACATACATATACAGTATATATAATTATTTTAATTTTGTTATAATTATATATATACATATAATTATTTACATTTTTTATAATTATATATATATATATATACATATAATTATTTTAAATTTTTTATAATTATATATATATATATATACAAAATTATTTTTAATATATTTTTAATACATATAATAATTTTTTCATATTTTTATTTGAACCTTTATTCAACCAGGTGAATACCATTAAGATTATGATCCCATTGAGATTATAATCACATATCACTTTGCGAATAAATTCTCTTTCTAGTCCTTATACATTCTGCTGTACTTCCACTCCGAACGGACTGACACAAACATTCCCACTTCATTTGTCAAGCTGCGACTCCATCCCTCTCCTATGATAACCTATCCGGTCCCTCAGCTGTACATTTATTGTTTTGAGTGTGATTTTTTTTTTTTATCCTTTGAGGTGTGTTGCCGCCATCACAAGGAAACTCAATCGCTCACAAACATCAAACCCAACAGGTTCGAGGTGTGAGGCAGAAAAAATCACAAGTTAACTCGCTGGAAACCAACACAACACGCCGCTCGTTAAGAAGCTCCGGCTGAACGTGCTTCGCCAGAGTAAATCAATGTGGTTGAAAGCCGTGTTGTATTGATTACTGAAATGATTAATCGTGTCAATGTGATGTGTCCCATTTCAGTTCAATATCTTTGATCCATTAAAACAATGTACTGACGTACGATTATCTTCTCGACTAAAGACGTCCTGAAATCAAGCGAGACAGAAAAAGGTCAATTGAAGACTTTATTAAGAACTTAAAACTAAGCTAAGCTTCAGTTGTTTCCCCGGTGTTTGTGCTAAGCTAACCATCTCCTCCAGAAAAGCTAATTCGCATATTTCTTAAAATATCAAACTATTGCTACGAGGGGAAACATTTGGGAAAAGAGTCCTTATCCTCGTCCATTGTCTCACTGGTAGGGTGACCAGATATGAGTTTGTGAAAAAGAGGACACTTCGTCGCCGGGGGGGGGTATAGCATGCCGCACCATGACCATGTGAATGCATACAAATGTCACAAATAAAATGACAAAAAATGACACAATTGACTATATGAACATCTATTTATTGAACTTTAACAAAACTGCAAAGTGCAAATGTAAAACAAATCTTTTTTGTGGCATTTAGTCCAGCGCTTCTTTCATGTGTCTTGTCCATATATTGAAGCAATAATAATAAATAAAAAAGATGTCATGTGCTGTAAACAATGCAACTAGTGGAGGCGGCAAGGTGCTCCGTGTTGCCAGATTGGAAATGGTGACGTATCGTACCAAAGGCTCAAAATGGTCATATTTGGAGGATAATTATCGTGTATCTGGCAACCCTGATATCGGTCGACCAATGACTGTTCTCTCTACAGTCAGAGCTCGGGCAAGAAGGTGGAACGCAAGGGAGATACCATTTCCAAAACTTGTAAGGGGTAATAACTAGTTTGTGAAAGACCCAGAGAAACACAAATATCCGACGAAGCTAAATCCCGGACGTTTTTTGAATCCCTGCCGGACGCATTTTTTCGGTCTCAAAAAGAGGACATGTCCAGGGGAAAAGAGGACGTCTGGTCAGCCTGCTCACTGGACATGAACACACCGCACACTGGCTTCTGTGTGCAGCTGATTCTGTATGCAGTCAGAGGCCCGTGGTGAGGGTGACCTCTGAACAGATATTGAACCGCTCCTCATTAGCATAAGGGAGAACAACCACGATATTCATGATGGCCTCTCTGAATCTATTCAACCCTCCCCTTACAATCAATACAAGTTAAGAGGAGCAGAGTGGCAGAAATGTTGCTACGAGGGATGATCGATAGCTAGCTTGGGCTGAATAGTAAATTATGTGTATAATCACAGAGAGAATGGGGTCGCATAGTTTGATATTCATGCCTACTGTGTTCTACTTTTGAGTTATCGAGATTGCGTTTTTTTTCTCGTGCGTTGCTCCACAAGACGAGTTTCACACGCAGGCGCTCGTCCTTAAAAACACATTTTGACGGACGCCAGCTTTGTGTGTCGGCCTCACCGTCGATGATCCTCTTGACCCTCCAGATACGGAGAGTGATGATGAGGCTGATGGCATCCCAGGGGCTGCTGGGCCCGTTGGCCACCGTGGAGGCCACCATGGGGGCCAGGGACAGCACGATGACGGCACCGTCAAACACCTGAGAGGTCACACACACACACACACACACACGTACGCAATTCAAATATGTGCAAATGTTGCGTATTTCCCAAAATGCTGAACTACACCAATGTTGGAACAAGTGGCAACATTTAAAATAATATTGAATACTGGGGGGGGAAAATGGAAACCATGGTCATCAAGACTTGCTAATGAACCAACGGGCGACGCCACCGACCTCAACTTTGTTCTCGATGTAGTCCCAGATCCCGAGCACGACGATTCTGAAGACGGTCTAAGACAGACGGGGAGAGAGAGAGATAAATAAAAGCATTAAAAAAAGAGAGGTGAGAGAGTTGATGATGCATACAGGAAGATCTTGTGACAGTCTATCGAGTTGTCGTCACATCCAACACCCGTTGTCAAGACGTGTGAACACGAACAGAAACTGAGAAGAGGCCTTTGTGGTCTAGCTTTCCTCTTCATTGTCCATATAAATATGCTAGAATGCTCTATGTGTGCATTGAGACAACCATAAAGTAGCCCAACATACACTACCGTTCAAAGGTTTGGGGTCACTTAGAAATGTCTTTATTTTTCAAAGAAAAGCACTGTTTTTTCAATAAAGATAACATTAATCAAAAATACACTCTCTACATTGTTAATGTGGTAAATGACTATTCGAGGTGGAAGTGTCTTGTTTCTAATGAAATATCTCCAGAGGTGTATAGAGGCCCATTTCCATCAACTATCACTCCAGTGTTCTGATGGTACATTGTGTTTGCTAATCGCCTTAGAAGACTAACATCTGATTAGAAAACCCTTGTGCAATTATGTTAGCACAGCTGAACACAGTTATGCTGGTGATATAAGCTATACAACTGGCCTTCCTTTGAGCTTGAAGTTTGAAGAACAAAATGAATACTTCAAATATTAATCATTATTTCTAACCTTGTCAATGTCTTGACTATATTTTCTATTCAATTTTCAATTCATTTGATAAATAAAAGTGAGTTTTCATGGAAGACACGAAATTGTCTGGATGACCCAGAACTTTTGAACGGTAGTGTATAACTATTTGCTTGGTGTAAAATGTGTTGCATCTACAACGTATGCAGAACAATAAAAACACCTAATGTGTCTATGACATCACAGAAACATCTCGAACAACAAAAGAAAACTGTCCTTGCACAAGCAGCTATGTATCTGGGTAGAATACGATCCCCTGATCTTGATATTTGACCTACGGAAGAACATCGCAACATGATCACATGTCACATCTTTACATTGTGCTTTTTTTTTTAAAAGCTGTTGGTTGTGGGAACCTTTGTTGAGCAGGTGTCAGTGATGCATACGCCAATTAGCACGCGGTGTCATGTATGACCGGTCCGGCTCATCCATCACCCAAAGCGTCCGTTGGAACAACAGCGCCGGTGTCGAATGACTCCACCCACATGTCCTAATCCTGTTTTCCGATTGGTGCAGAGGGGCCCGGCTGGGGATGAGCTCCATCTATCTCAATTCCATTCCCCAGATGACTCTTCTTCTGTGATGTCAGTGGGCGAGGTATTTGGATGGATCGTATCGCCGTAACCTCATCCCTACCGCTCATTAAGTTCAGCTTTAATTATTGCTCCTCGTGGCTCACCGGTAATTAATGTTTGGTTTAGGGCGTCGGGGCCGAGTCTGTCGGGTAATTGGTTTGCACTGGAGTTGAGGCCCGTGGGCCAAATTCTCCCCTCTCCATTTTTTCCCCCCCCCACAATTCTAGAACGATGATAAGACGCTACATTATCAAACAATAGCTACACTTTTATTAAGACTGATTACAATTATGGTTTGCACAACAGAGCAGCCATCCGGCCTCGAGGTGGCATCTAAAGCTGAATCCTGAGAAGACGACGGACGACACGAAGGAAATTAAATGGTGGCTACGTACTCTAGTTTCTTAGAGGCCTGTACCTGGTTTAGATTGCTATAAGATATACACTACCGTTCAAAAGTTTGGGGTCACTTAGAAATGTCTTTATTTTCAAAAGAAAAGCACTGTTTTTTCAATAAAGATAACATTAATCAAAAATACACACTATACATTGTTAATGTGGTAAATGACTATTCTAGGTGGAAACGTCTGGTTTCTAATGAAATATCTCCAGAGGTGTATAGAGGCCCATTTCCATCAACTATCACTCCAGTGTTCTAATGGTACATTGTGTTTGCTAATCGCCTTAGAAGACTAATATCTGATTAGAAAACCCTTGTGCAATTATGTTAGCACAGCTGAAAACAGTTATGCTGGTGATATAAGCTATACAACTGGCCTTCCTTTGAGCTTGAAGTTTGAAGAACAAAATTAATACTTCAAATATTAATCATTATTTCTAACCTTGTCAATGTCTTGACTACATTTTATATTCATTTGATAAATAAAAGTGTGATTTTTCATGGAAGACACGAAATTGTCTGGGTGATCCCAAACTTTTGAACGGTAGTGTACAAATGAAGTTTTGTTTAATTAAATATTGAATTTAAAAGAGATGTGATGTGTCACTTCAAATATCAGTGATATATATATATCCATGAAGGACTTCTGTGACCGTATACCATTATTCAAACTGATGTGACAATAATAATGTTATTCACCCTGATATCACCAACAAGGTTTTATCGACAACAATAGATTGTTTTACCTCTGAAAAGAAGAGCGATAAGATGATAAGGCTGATCCAGTGGATGATGCTGGCAAATTGGAATGCGTTGGAAACTGTTAAAGGAAGAAACATGGACAGATGTTAGCCTGCAAAGTCCTAAAGAGGAGCACACAAGAAACAATGCAAGGAAGCAAGGTGGTAATAAAATGTATCTATGAGGTGAGCAAATTAATAAAACAATAATAGTTGTCTAAATTCCTTTGAGCATCTTGGCTCATATTATCTTGTATATAGGCATGTGTCTTGCCATTCAATGGAAATAGAATTTGTGATATTTATTTTTTAAGATGGTCGAGCACAAAGAGAAAAAAAATTACATTTTTACGTTGAATTAACGTTGAACTTTTATCCATAACACACCTCAAGCTGCTCTCTAGAAAAGTAGAATATTCTCCTTTTGTCCTTCAGCGTTTCTATGTTTTTCCATATCTCACGAATCCACAATGCCAACCTGTTTCTACTCAAGTTCTACGCCTCTAATGACTCTGTGCACTCCCTATTGCCCTATTGCCCACTCCACTGTTTGTCTTGCAGGAGTTGGCAACCGGATTACAGTAGATCCAAAGTGACTCGAGTCCCCTGCAGTCCCCACAGCGAGACCGGAGCTGGACGCCGGCCAGTAATCGATCGGGTCGAGTGCCCGCTGCTATTGACAAGGGACTTGGTTCATTATCACCTTTCTCCATCACTCTCCGTCACAACCATTTACCATCCGGCACCACCACCGGCAGCAGCCTCCTCTGTGATTGGCAGGACTGCACACGCAAGAAGTGATGGAAAGAGGAGACACTGAATGCACACACAGGACTATTTAAGAATAGATCGCATGACTGTTTCGATGCTTTCTGCAACACTTACCAGACTTGAATCTTTGTAAAGTGTACTGTCAATGTACTGTAAAGTGAAATAAAATGATAAACTAAAATCTGAAAACCTACTCATGTAAATTATTTGAGTTTCTCGTTGTTAAAGCCTGTTATTGTTCCAGTATTCAGTACAATAGTCCATATACAGTCATATTCAAAGACAGTTTAGGGTCCCTTATGCAGCAATACACAAACTCGCAACACAAAGCCTGTGCTGGATAAAGTAACTGGAACACGCTGGCTTAATATTTACCAGAATATTGCATTATTTTAGGTTATCATATTGATATTTCATAGTTTTTTATGTAATACATATATACCTGATGTGTAGCCATAGTAGATATAATTGTAAAAACAAATATGGCAAACAGCACAATATTTTCCTCTGAATTTCAGTGAAAATAGAAATGAAAATGAGCATAAACTGCAAATTGTTATTCAAATAAAGGTACTTTTTGAAACTGGTACTTTTTTTACTGTAAGGTGCTCTTCCTTATAACTTATGATCTCAATCATAACAAGGTTATTACCTCAAAGCCATGAGTTAAAGACCGTACCGGTGTATCTACAGCAAATGATAGAAGTAATAAGAAAAAAATATTTTTTAATAAATACTCTTCATCTGACCCTGTTGATTGTTTGGAAAAGTAGAGTCAATAAAGTTTCACTTGAAGCCTGGGGACATTAGCGTTTAACTACCCACTGTCGTGGAGCTACTCCTGCATGCCTCCCCAGGTGTTTTATGAACGTCACTCACAGTCTGTGCTCCAGTGTCACTGAGGAAGAATATGCACGCTCAGCAAAAACTCGCACTCGATCAACTAATGGTTAAAATAAGTGATATGGATAAGTAGCCGTGCACAATATTTACATTGTAATAGTTTGGTGTCTATCAGCAGCTCCAACGACAGGAACAGCACCACCAGGATGACGCAGGCCACCAGGATGCAGTTGAAACCAGCGCTGAGCATACAGACTTGCCACAGGTCCACGCGCCGACCGCAACAGGGCTTCAGCCAGTTGGACCTAAAGAAAAGAAAGAAATGAAATGGATAAGTTTTTTTTTGATGGCATATTATATTGCATTGCTAAACTTCATAATATTAAAAAAATTACTAAATGTCATAAAAATATGCTGGCCTCAACCCAACTTAACTTTTCATAGAGAGAAATTGTATTATTTAAAGGATGACCAATGTGAATCAATGGATTGACACACTAAGATTTGACACTTGAATAATTAATAAAGTAAGTAAGTATGTAAGTAAAGTTTATTTATGTTGAACTTATCACATACAAAGTGTCATAAAGTGCAGTATAGTAGTCAATTGAAACAATGTGGCAATAACAGAGGCCAAAACATGTCAACAGTTAAAAGAGCAAAGTACAATACACTGTAAAAGATGGTGCAGGAAAATAAATAAACAGAGAAGATAAAAAGCAGGACATAAAATATTCAAATCGAGCAGATACCAGTGTAAATAGATGTGTTTTGAGATGGAGTTTAATGATGCTATGGTTGGGCTTGATATCTGAACCTCCTGACATGGCCAACAGAGGGTGGTAGTTTACGCTCATGAAAGGGGACGTCTGTTTTTAATCCAAGTGGAGTTTGGTGCTGATGAGAGCGAAAGGGAAGGGAAGCTGGTCAGAGCCGCCATTGACAGAGAGAGGGACAGTGGAGCTCTGTGAACTGGTGACAGCGGCTGTAGGAGTGACCGGAATATCGATAGGCTCCTTTTTACACGGCGATGAAGGGAGTCACTGTAGAAGGACGCTGCTTAGAGGGCAGGATTTCACGCTCAGCTAAATCAGAAGCCCGTTGATATGCATTTTAACTTAAATGCACATCTTCGTTTCAGTGGTGAGAATTTTAATTACATGTTATCTATGGTTCTCAACCTTTAATCAGGGATGTAACTGGAATAAATGTTGTTTTAGCTAAGTACCCCTTGTGCTTGTTTAAAATTACACAGCATTGTGTTTAATTTAATATTGAAAATATAAAATTTGGTTTGTGTACTTACACTTAATAACGCTTAATAAATGACAATCTTTTAAAGGATTTTTGAAGTGATGCACATTTTAAATATATATATACATATATACTTATATATATATACATATATATATATACATATATATAAATATATATATATATTTATATATATTTATATATGAATCTCACGTACACCCACAATCGCATGCCAAGATGCTCCAGAGAAAATAAAAAGGTTAACATGTTTCAGACTTGAAAAAAACAAAAGCTAAATGTACCAGGTAGTCTGACAGCGACTACGAGGGCTGACAGTCGGAGGTGAGAGGAGCCGTGCCTCTCACCGGCTCTCCAGCTGGAGTGGAAACTTGGCTCAGCCGGCTACCTCTCCCCTTCTCCCCATGCTCTGGCATTGAGGGGACAGACGTTGGCTGAGCATTTCTCTCCTCTGATCACGTCTTCATTCCTTGGCGTGGTGCTAATTATGAGCTGCAACGGTGGCAAAAATGGCTGTTTTATTTTTGCCCTGTGACAAAACTGACTATATGCTGCAATCATTACGGAGGAATCTGGATAATTTTAAGTTGTAATACCAGTCATAGCCTATTAAACCACGTCACGTTCTCACTTTAAAACTGTTGGATGAAGATGTTTTCTACCCTTGAAATAATTTTTTTTATAAACATCTATCATCCACTCCAGATTTAGAGTGGTAACTGGAATGTAACACAATAAATTCTTTAGAAAAGTCTTACATTAACCTTCATATTGATTGTTTTACAAGTACATTCCAATTAATTTGGAGAATTAGGGGGGGGGGGGGGGGTGCTAGCAAGAATGTGCTCACCTGTGTGCGCGCATCACGGCTGAGCGATGCGCGCGCCACTCGCTGTGAGCGCTGCGCGTGCAGACAGCATTTAACGGAGCGAAGCAGCGCGTGCGCTCTGATCGCTCTTTTAATGAAGTATCGATACTAAAAATATGCTAAATCACATCGTGTTTAACGTACGGGTACTTTGTTAGTATCGCTACACCGTGCAGCGTGACAGCAGCAGATGTAGCGGACTAACATTCAAGCTAACCTAACTTCCCAAACGCTGTCGACATCTGAACGCTGATTATCCGAGACGCGACACGTCCCATCAAAGATGTTCTATTGCGAAGAGCACCACTCCACATTTTCTCCGCGTCTCACTGCAATCTCAACGGCAGCGGGCCAGGTGAAAAAAATAATAAATCGGAACGCGTCTCTGATATTGTTCAGGGGGCTGGTCCAAATGGGGAGGCGGGCCGAATCCGGCCCGCGGGCCGTAGTTTGGGGACCACTGTACTAATGCGTTGATTACTGCATGGGTTTTTCAGAGGAAAGTATTTATTCGTTCAAGGTTGGCTTGGGCAGAGCCACAAGCCTGTAAACAATGCACAGCTAATCTAATAAAGGCATAATCATGCTGATAGCAATCATCTTATTGGCTCTGGGTGGGGTAGCACTAATGTGCGACTTCCAGATGGTGCAGAATCTGCTCTGTTGAGTCTTGGCGAGACTCTATGGATGCCAGGTATAATGCCATCCTGAGAGCCAGCCTATATATATATATATATATATATATTTATTTATTTATATAGATATATTTATGTATATATAAATATATATATTTATATATAAAGATATATATATATATATATCTTTATATATATAAATATATATATATATACGCATATATAAAGAAAATATGTTCCACCAAAATATAAAGTTTGTTAATCTAGTCTATTAATAACTTAGAAGAGCAAAAAAGAACCAAATCCAAACTCTGGATCAGACTCTATTGCATAAACCTATATTATACATAACAAGCAAAACTTTACAACTAATATAATTTAAACCACAAATGTACTACTGTCAAGTCACATACATCATGTATTAATTTCCATAAGACATGCATCAGTTCATTTCTCACGGATGTCAGCCACAGCCCACAACATATGCTCCCAAACTTAAAGGAACTACAACTCAAGCAGACACAAAGCTGCTACGTCGCATCACTGGTTTGCCCCACAGCATTTGAATGCCAAAGTAAAAGTCCGCTGGTAAGATTTGAGGCAATTGTGAAAATAAAGAAGTCTATTGTTCAACCAAAGAAACGCTTTCAATAAGAAATCAACAAAGTAATAATTGTAGGTAAGGATGTAAGAGCATTTGATTGGATTTGGAAGACTTGAATCATTGAAGTTTATCCATAGGAACATTACAAAATATGTTTTTCTTCATTTCAAACAAGAATTGAGTGAATGATGTCCTTCAGCTCCGCGTCCCCTTCCATTTAAATATTCACATACTGCCACTGATATGTTTCACCAAAGCAGTTGGGATTCGGTGCCTTGCTGAAGGGCACCTTCAGACAGCAGTTGAAGGTAATGAAATGAACTCATTCCCCTTTTCCAACAACATCGCCCATGAGCCATTGAGGATTTGCACCAGACAACTTCCAGTAATAACATGCTCTCACCTTTATGGATCTGTGGCTTCTCCTTACAGCACACTAACTAATTTTTCTCAGATCTGATTGTGTGAACCTGTTAAATGGAATATTTGTACAATGTGAGCATATTAGCTAGTTTTGGGGGTGTTAATAAGACAGAAAGAAAATCTATGCATTTCAGTCATCCAAACATTTTACTGGCTCAAACGACCTCCAGTTCCCGAGTTTATGGTATGGCAAACTTCAACCACATGATTAGATAGTCCATCAAAGTGCATCTCATATAAAATGATTTCATGCTTCATTCAACTGCTGCAGGGAAGCAAAAAATAAGAAAAAATTACCCCAAACAATAAAACTCCATGAGTGGGAGTAGTAAAGAGAAGTGGTGAAAGTGAAATACTCTTCTCACAAACTTTTTTTAAGGGTACATTCCCCTCAGGCTTTTATAGCTCTTGAATTATCACAGTGCAGCCAATCACAATAAACACCACGAATAAAATACTTATAGTCCACTTTGGGGATAGTTTTATAATTATCCTCCGTACCTCCAAAATAAGGCAATAGCCAGGATTTGAGTTATTGGGTCAAAGTTTCCTCAAAGCACCCTTTCTCTTCTGGTTGCCTGGCAACCTCACGGAGTAAATTATGGCTGCGGGCAAATCAATAATCAAGGGCATGTATGTTTATAGTAAGCTTTTGAGGTAGGCAGATACATTTTTCACTTTGGAGAGACCCAGCTATTCCACCGGTTTCTGGTCTTTACGCTATAAGATCAACTAATGAGCCAATGTCTGTAGCATTATATTCAACAAAAAGAGGGGTATCGAGCTTCTCTTCAAGAGGGGTTTCCCCAGATGTAAAACTAATGCTTTAAAATATAAATGGTTCACTATTGAGGGCAGGTATAATAGAATAAACATCCAGTAGTAATTCTAGTAAAAGAAGAGCTAATCTCAACATTTGTCTGGGAAAAAGTACAAATCAGACAAAAAACTGTCGCGACTAGAACTGCCAACAGGTGCAATTTACTCACAGCTGTTTGTTAATAAAATATCCAAGTCCCCAAGTGTTTAATGTTTTCCTAAAAGTGTATATTATAGCGCCCTTTTTATATATATTTTTATTAAAATGGCCATTTATAGCTGTAAACCTTGCAGGTTACAGGGACTATCACATGTTGTTGTGTGTGGCTTACAGAGACTATCACATGTTGTTGTGTGTGGCTTACAGAGACTATCACATGTTGTTGTGTGTGGTTTACAGGGACTATCACATGTTGTTGTGTGTGGCTTACAGAGACTATCACATGTTGTTGTGAGTGGCTTACAGGGACTATCACATGTTGTTGTGTGTGGCTTACAGGGACTATCACATGTTGTTGTGTGTGGTTTACAGAGACTATCACATGTTGTTGTGTGTGGCTTACAGGAACTATCACATGTTGTTGTGTGTGGTTTACAGGGACTATCGCATGTTGTTGTGAGTGGCTTACAGAGACTATCACATGTTGTTGTGAGTGGCTTACAGGGACTATCACATGTTGTTGTGTGTGGCTTACAGGAACCATCACATGCTGTTGTGAGTGGCTTACAGAGACTATCACATGTTGTTGTGAGTGGCTTACAGGGACCATCACATGTTGTTGTGAATGGCTTATAGGGACTATCACATGTTGTTGTGAGTGGCTTACAGGGACTATCACATGTTGTTGTGAGTGGCTTACAGGGACCATCACATGTTGTTGTGAATGGCTTATAGGGACCATCACATGTTGTTGTGAGTGGCTTATAGGGACTATCGCATGTTGTTGTGAGTGGCTTACAGGGACGACAACTTTCACATGTTGTTTTGCATCCTGGTGTTGTAGCGTGGTAAATTAAAGAAACCTTGTAGTTTGAATATCAATGCACTGCAACAAGCGAGTACATTTTACCCGTTGGAGGTTTTATCTATATGTCCCTTGGCAGTAGACTTGTAGTGTTAATCACGATCAAGATCTAGTAAAGATGGCCTTGCATAAAGCATCGGAAGGCAGAATCAAATCCATCATCTAGGGATATTTTTAATGAGTCAACAAGGCAATAAACCTGTGCGCTGCAATCTGCCCAGAATTGATAACAGGTATTTGCACAGGCTCCCAGAGAAGCCAAAACATCCCTCACACACACAGTGATGAATAAGGGATGCAAATTCACAGGAAGTGCAAAAACTTGGCTCTGATACAAAAAGGCTTAAATTCATTAAATGTGTGTTTGTCCTTACTTTATGTCATGCCAAAACCAACAGGGCCAAGAGGGGACACGTAGTCAGATCCTGATGGTGACACATGCCGTATATTAATGAGTCTTATTATGGCAAACAGAACAGTAGCTAATGTTGTTTCTCTGACCCGCTCAGCCCTAACCGCCTGACGGAACCACCTGGCACGAGTCACCAGTACAAGTGACAAAGACATGCAATGGACAAGGTCACCTCTCGAACTCACTCTGGCGTCATGGATTTTCACGTTGACATTTTAAACAACCTAATAAAAATAAATAGTGCTATAGTAATTTTAATCAAATTACAAGACAATGTGGACATTAATATAGAGTTCATGTTAATGTTCTTTCTTCATTTGTTCTCACTCTGCATTTCTGTTTTCTATCTCTCCTGCTCTCTCTCTTTCTCTACATTAGTGTGTGTTGAGCTGTTTCCTAGTATCAGTAAGATTGAGTGGAGGTGGACAGGGACACAGAGGAGGGAGTATAAATCAAGAAAAATAATCGATAGTGGCATGTTGAGTGAGCTACCAAACACTGGGACAGCACCTGATAGTCTTATTGGATAAAGTACTCCACCACAGTAGAGGGGTTTGTATTGCTTTAACAATAAATAATCCTTAATCCAATAGACGGCAATAAAGAAAGAGTAATTTCACTCAAATAGTAAAAGTTTGGCCAGTAGTATGCAGTATTTATAGTGCTCACAATTGAAAATTATAGGAATGTACTCTGCATAGTTTCTTGAAATGATATTATGATCAGTACTTTTCTTTGGGAGTTGCCTGTTTTAGATGGAAAAGCCTCAACAAATATATATTTATACGTTCACTTTGCACCAGTAGTTGAATTTGTAATTATAGTTCCCTTAGCTTCTTAATTAATTGTTTTAAGGAATGTCCACCGAAGACACTCCTACTCCTTACATATACAGGACTGTCTCAGAAAATTAGAATATTTGTAGTTCTTTTTTTTTTTTAATAATATTAAAAAAAAAAAAAAAACATATATTCTGGATTCATTACACAAAAGAAAATATTGCAAATTGTTTTTTTTTTTTTTATTATTATTGCTATATAAAATACTAAAAAACAAAACTCTAAAATCCTATAATTTTAAAAAAAGAGATCAGAAAAAAAAAAAAAAAAAATATAACAGCTGAGTGTTTGTCAAGGCTCAGGAAACCCTTTTGAGGTGTTTTATATTTAATTATTTTTACTTGTTTGTTTTTGTTTATACTATTTATATATATATATATATAAACCAAATCATAGTCTGCTTATGGCGAAGTCAGCCTCACCTAACAAAGCAGACAGGAAGCATCCTCTCTTTTTGTAGGAAATAGTGCGTCTCCAGCAGACTCCACATTTCCACAACCAATACACACAAATACACACGTTATGCGTTATGCTAAAGCAAGCATGGAAAAGGAGAGTACCAACTAAGCATAAAATACATGCTGAGTTTCACTGATGCTGTTAGATTGCAAGTAATTAATTTAACATTTGAAAGGTTCCCCGTTACCGACGCCTGTGCACCATTGATCACAACACATCAGCATCGAAGAGGCCGAAACACTCCGGCAGCACTTTCAGTGGAAACAGAACCAAAGGAATGAATGACAGATTCTAGTGTCAAGATGTACAGTAAATATCCGAGGTACTGACTTTCTGCTTCGAGCTGTTTTTTGGTTTTACATTTCCACTTTGGCAATAACTAGAAAGAAATATGAAAAGTTAATGATTAAGGTGTGGTATAATGATCATTATCAATAATATAACGACTATTATTATTGTTATTGTTATATCAGATTTGAGCCTAACAAATAGGTGCAGTTAAACCCCATCGTTAAGCCTTGATAGATCACCCTGAAACTCTCTGGAGATGTTTTTATGTGTTAATTAATGACTGACCTTTTGAACCTACAACACTCACGTTGTGTTTGGGTGGTAACATGGTGGTTAGAATGTTGTTCTCGTCCAGATAAATTATATTTGAATGAAGAGGTAAAGACAAACAGATCTCTTTACGCTTGCTCTGAGGCCATCCAGCTCCACTAATGGGCTTCTTCTCTGTTACTTGATCCCTCTCCATTATTAGCTAGAAAAGCAATGTGACACCTTTGATTTAAGGATGGGTGACTCGAGCTGTGCATGTATTTCTTTGTGACCATTAACTTAATGAAATATACAGCAAATAGTGCAACGGATCATAAAACTCAGTGGAACAAAAAAAAGGGAGCAAATATAACTTTTGAAGACCCCTGATCAAATTATTTTGTACTAATGCTGACCATCGATCATCCATATTGGCAGATACAGATTATAGCAGCTGGTCTACGAGGCTCCAGACAATATTCGAAATGTTATGATTTGACTTTGTTGTCGTAATTTTTTCCGTCTCACCGTCCTGTCAATATAAACCTTCTTATATCATTATGTTAATAATATAAACACGGGCTGGTTGTTTACAATGTAACATTATCAAAGACCGGCGACTAGAAAAGCATAAATGCCGATGTCCCGATCACATACGACTAAATATTGGCAGATAATTATACATAATATAATATTTCACACTGTGATGTTTACCGTTAAACTGTGTAATTAATCTGCGGTTCATATGCAAATATATGGTATGTTACACCACGAGTGAAGATGGAAATATGTGTAACACGTGGCCCAGTTTAATTCAGGAGACACATTAACACATCAGGACACATTACAAAACAGATCACCTGGATAGACATAGCAATAGTTTGTATCCGAACTACCAGATGATTGTCTAAATATTGTACATAATCAGTCATGAAAAGAGTAATTCATGATTATTTCAATCAAATCATTCTAATTATAATGTATGATTTAGTTTTAGGTCTAACGGGCTGCTATTTACAATTCAGTTATTAAAAAAGAGAAGAGTATAGTTTGAGGGTAAATTACCGACTTTGAACACATCTTTTAAATCCTGCAATAAAAGTACCATTTCATAAATGTTCATCATTTTGGAGAATCTCTGACATAAAAAGATTTATTATCCTCAGGACGGGCAGAAAATCATCTATTTGACAAACGATGAACTTGTGCACTGCGCTGGCCGGCAGCCATCCCAGTGGCGGCGGAATTAAGAAGCCCGGGAGATAACAGGGAGGCCGGTCATTCCCAGGTCGCCGTCTCAGACGACTTCCTGTGCTCTCTAATTAAATCCAGCCAAATTGGCTCGACTAGGTGAGGGCCATCAGAGGATGCATAATAATTTCAAAAGGGAAGTCATTTCAACATTAAACTTTTTTTCCCCCTCATCTAACAAAGTTGCAGGAGGGGAAAGTAAAAAATGCTTTGACGGACCCACAGTCGTATTATTGCACACATCCGTGAAGGGTTTGCATTGAGAGAGGAAGACAATGTTTAAACTTCAAGTGAGACAAAATGCTTCAGGTCTCAGAGCCATGTTGATAGTTGTGATCATAAGCAAAAAGCCATGATTTCTTTCCTTCCTTAACCGTTTTCTGAAACTTGCAAATGTGACATTTGGACCCTTGGCCTTAAGCTGGTGGGAGGCAGAGGGTGTAGGAGCACTTGTTTGTTCCTCTTTTCCCCCCGTTGCTCACTCCAGATTTAGATGAACCATCTGGTGTTATAGCTAACTGTGGACTCCTTTGCACATTTGGAACAGCCGTACCAGCGACATATGCTTCTGTCTCGGCGTCTGGCAGCCAAACAGCCATCACTGGGATGGGAGGTGATGACATCATTCCCCTGCTCAGGTGGGCACTTGTATCAACAGCGGGGGATGGGTGTTCGGTGGTCTGGTGATCCAGTGTCGCAAACTTGAATCTTAAAATATTAGGCTTTTTATCCAGGTGTTATAAGACAATAATGAGTTCAGGTACTTCAACCGTATCACATTGCTAGAATCATACTCTACACACCGTGATCTTTTCGTTGTACATGTGCATCGTGCTGGCAGCAGCAGGTACTGCAGCAGCTTGTGGAGTGTTAGTGGCTATGCTTTAAAAGTAGTGTTTTACATTCTGTTGGCTTTAGGAGTTGAGTTTCATGGCTGTATTTAAATCCATGTGGCCTGTCCTTTAAACAGAGTTCAAGTGTTGTATCCCATCATAGTCACATTTCTCAGTGACAGTCAACCTATGGATGTTGTTGCCTACAGTGTTAAATCCATTATTTTTGTTTCTCTGAGAGGAAATCAACAGTCAAAAAGTCAGCATGTTATATGCCCTCTGATCAGATGCTGCAAAATAGATATTTTAAATTGAATGGAACTCAATTCAAAGATTTTGAACCATGTGTGTGACACCAGTGACCGTTTAGACCATCAGTGCATGTTGCAGATGAGGACCCGGTCCTTCAAATCTCCCTCGCTGACATGTTTGACAAAGTCACACACCCAGCAGCAGCCTTACAAGCTGAAATGCACGAGAGAAAAAAAGAAAAGTGAGCAAACAAACAAAAGCATCTTGATGACTAGGAGGAGAGTGGGCGGCCATGAAAGTGCTGAACACAAGCCCACGCCACCTCGGTCCTTCCAGCGTTTTCTCCTAGACAGGAAGATGGATGGGCCCAACTCTATTAATAACCACACTCCACTTACCATGACGCCAAAACTGCTAACACTGCAACTGCCCCCTGATGCTATAGCTCGAAAAACAACCTCCCACAATGTCGCCCACATCTCTCCTGATAGGAACAAACACTGTGTTAGGCAACAGTGCAGTGAACGAGTGCTGGAAATCTGCAACCTGTCTTCACCCTCGCCACAGGACCGTGAACCACGAGGCTGCTGAAGGGGCCATCTTGGTAGGTCAGCGCGATGTGCCGACTAGTGTGTACAGCATGATTTATAGAGAACGTGCACCACTTTTTTGGCATTTTGTTGAGTTACGGCGGAGATTGGTTTTCAGGCATTGGGAAGGCCTACTTTGTGTGAAAACGAGGGCAGAAAAAAACGATGAAAAAAGACGAGACGGTGAGTGTGAAAGGAAAATAGTAAACCAGAAGGAATAAGAGGAGAAGCAAGCGAAACAAAGCATAAATTATATTAAAATATTCATAAAGAGAGGTAAGGAAAAGCCGATCTAAATGTGAAGAAGCATCGATGAATCAATATATGATATATTTGAACATTAGGGGGCGCTGCAATCAATCCATCAATATCTGCATATTTTGCACTTTTTTCACATTTTGGAGAGTTGTAAAACAGTCAACTCCTCCTGGAGATTAAACCCGATTCATTCCAAAGTCAGGCAGTATGCTCTTGAGACCATTCCAGCGAAATATCCTTAAAAGATGTAAAAAATATTAAACTATGTGCGGTGGGCGCAACGGCAAAAAACACCCTTCGCCATGAAAATGCAAGTCGTTGTAACTCGGCCATACATTATGTAATCTGCTCCATATTTCTCATATGTCATGACATACTGACACTGAAGATATCCATATGCTAATTTTGAATTCTGGCCATAGCCCCGGAAGTTACATGTGATCTAACAGTATAAACTGGAATCTGAAGTAAACCGTGATTACAGAGGATTAGATTAACACTCAGTGTGTTTACATGATGGTATAATTCGAATCTTGCTTTAGTCGGACTATGCTATCTTTTGGGGGATCTGCTATTATCCCAATATACATGGCAGTGAGTAATTCGAATTATTGGCCGAAAGCATGTCATATCCGATACGATAGGTGGCGCTGTTTTCATTACAACTCGTGGTGATACAGCCATTTCCGCTTGACCTCTTCACCACCACCAACAACAACCAACAACAACAACATCAACATTTCGAGAAAGATGGCGAACAGAGAACAAGGCGAAGCTACATCCCTCTACTATTCTTGCATGATGTTAATAGTGACATTATCGTCTCTTTCGACTCTTTCGACTTCCGGGTCACGACATGGGAGGGAGGGGGGAGGAGGGCGGCGGGATCTCAAGCATGCGCAAAGACGCAAAGTCCAGTTCCTAATCCAATTCACCGTTACATGCCGCGATAGTCGAATTATCAACCGGATCGGATCGAGTTATCCAGGGTGTTAATCGGATCGTAGTCGGACCGCACATAGTCGAACAAAGGTGTTTACATGAAACGGATAATTCGATTTCAGTCCGACTAAGCCAGTTATTCGAATGCATGTAAACACGGTCAGTAATACATCTCTATCTCAGTGTTTCTGTTCATGCATGTTCAAATATATGTGTGTGAGAGAGAGAGCGAGTTCGGGCCGTCATGTGAAGGGAGGGCAGTGCAGCGTACGAGAGAGAGCGGTAAGGTCAGCTCCACCTTCACAATGCTACGGGCCATGATATGCAAACATGGCTGACAGTAGGTGCTTCATCACACGGTGGCAGCTTGACACGGGGAGCCTTTCGTCTTGATTAATCCCCTCTGCTTGCTTCCTGCTATTAAACACTCGGCAGCCATGCAGTGTAAAGGCAAACCATAATAACACAAAACGGTGCTCCTTTCAGCATCTAATCTGTAAACCCAGGAGGGAGAAAATACAGCCGGGCATGTCGTCTCTCGCCCAACAAGTACACGTGGGATTTATTTCCACCCTGCGGTATCGATTTCAAGGACTCATCAAAAAAACTGATTATTTACAATAACTTTGAGAACAAGTACGGTACGATGTAAACTTTGAACACACTTTTAACCCTCCTGTTACCTTAGGGTCAATTTGACCCCATTCAATGTTTAATGTCGGTGTTCTTTGGGGTCAATTTGACCCCAGGCTGTTTTTCACTGTGTCAAACATATAAGAAATATCAACTTTTTTATATATTTAAAGGGCTATTTAGGTAGTCAACAAACAAACATAAAGTACCTCACACTTAAACTTGGAAAACAATATTAATTCTAATAATTGTCTGGAGGTTTTAATTGCTGGGGTCAAATAGACCCCGAGGGTAAAATATGTCAGTAAATATAAAGGTAACAGGAGGGTTAAACATTGAATGGGGTCAAATTGACCCTTAGGTAACAGGAGGGTTAAAACATATGTGTTAAGTTTGCATCTTTTTTTTAAAGGTTCTTTCTGGAATAAGTAGATGAGAAAAAATTTTTATTTCCCAAACTGCGAGTGAGGATAGCTTCCAGCCCCTCAGCCAATGAGCCGTCACCGTGTTGATGAAACACCTCTACCGCGGTTGGGATATTTTCACTTTCAGGAGAGCGGGCGTTATCATCTTTTTTTGTGTACAAAACATCACATCGACAGCTACGCCTAAACATTTTCCGACGCACAGCTTTTTTTCCGTGACGCTGCTTCCCTATATCAGGAAGCCAATGAGCCAGCTAATGCAATGCATGCTGGGGGGGGGGGGGGCAATCCACTTTCCCAGGTAGAATCAGTGGGACAGCTAGAACTGATTCCTCTACGACACAGGTGTCAAACATAAGGTTCCGCGGGCCAAATACGGCCCGCCACGTTATTTTATGTGGCCCCCTGATGGCTTGAAAGACACATGATCACCTTTTTTTAAAGAAATCTGAGAAATATATCCTGTGCTTTTATTTTGAATGTTTCAAATTAAATGGATTTATGTTATAATATGAGAGACATTTTCCTTTGTAGAATATTTCTACACTCAAATAAACAATAATCAAATGCAAAGAGAGTTATTTAACAACATGTTCGGCAGTAGTTTATACATCCGGCCCTTTAAGAGGGTGATGTGGCCCACGCGGCAAATGACTGACACCCCTGCTCAACCATGTACAATTTCATTTAGGTCTTGCATTCTCTTAACTTCAATCATTCTATACGTCCAGAAAAAAAGGGTTAATTTCCTTTGCCCCATGTACGGCGTGTTTAGCAATTGGTCTCTCGGCATTTTATTTCGATTTGCGTTCTGAAAAGCAAACACAGATACGGAGGCCCGATGAGACTTCTTACATACTGTTACGATCCAACAAATGTCGAAAAAGAGCTGACACGAGAAAGCCGCCCACCCCCCCGCCCAACTGCCTCATGGAGACGGTCATAAAACATGATGATGGTGCACGGGGCGTGGCGCTCGTGAATGTCATTTAATGAGGCCGGTGGCTGCTGTCTGTTTGACGGGGTGAGATCGATACGGTAACGAGCAGACGGAGGACACAGGTGTAATCACAGAGAAGCCCAGCTTCTAGAATAGAATAGGGTCCCGGGGGTGGGGTGGGTGGGGGACAACAGACACATTCAGTGAGCTGCTCGCTCGCCACATCTTACTGATCTTATATTTTCTTCATTTTTTTAATTGCATCAATTGGATTTTTTTCTTTTTATTTGCATCAATTAGACATTTACAGATGTCTTTCAGACAATTGACATTGCATGTGCAGATTTTTAGATGATGCTCACCACATATTTATAAGAAGAAGTGTTAAAACATATAGGATAAACAACAAAAAAGATACAGAATGAAATAAAAAACAAAAAGAAAACAATGTATACCTAGGGAGTGATCTATTCTCTATTCTACATTCATTAATTTAATTAATTAATTCATCTTCACACACTCTCAGGTGGGTGTTTTTTCTCTTTCAATCCTGACTCCCACTATTTAAATGTATTCTGTCAAAAGAAAATTCACAGGTTGGCAAAAGCACCTTTATAAAGAAGACCTATATATATATATATATATATTTAAATTATGTTTGACCTTTATCATCACCAAGCAAGAGGTATATAGGTGATGATGATTAATGTGAGAGATTAGTCTCGCGTTTAAGGTACAGCGGAGATGTAACACACACATTTACTGGACAGCTCATGCCTGCTGGATTTAAATGGAATTTCATTAAAGCTAAATGAAAGAATGATGACTTTTACAACTCCCACTGGCAGCGTTTTTACAGGCAGACATTTCGCACTAATGACTTGAATATGAAATAGTGACCCCATCGCACTGAGCACAGTTTGAGTAAATTGGGCTCAGTGGTAAAATAACCTTCACCGCTGTGTTGATGGAGCTTCTTACAGCGGGGGCTTCTCACAGTGGTTCAGCCTCTGGACCAGAACTTTAGTCTCTTGCCCTCTGGACCCCGAGCTCATTTGAACATATTGGTATAGTCATGTTTTGTGATTACTCAACACCGGCAGGCCCGTGACCCAGTTATAGGCCGACAGGTATTTCACAGGTTGAGCAACAATAGGAAATACAGCTTGTATACGTAATTAGTGTAAAGTGGATGTTTTCACAAGCAAATACAAGCATGTTAAGCATACACACATCTATCCATTATGCATAGGGATGTATATATATATATATATGCTATCACTGACCCTGATCAGAAATAGGACACACAAGGGTTGTACTGGCTGCAGTGTGAGTGTCCAAAATCCATCTGTTTCTGGTCTATGACCGGCTAACTGAAGGGAGCCAATGGAGTGAGACCTGATTTGGTGTCAAACGGAGCAACTTGGATGAGGTGGTGTGTGTGTGTGTGTGTGTGGAGTTGGCATGTGAGTGTGTGTGTGTGCGTATGTGTGTTGGATCCTGAACTCCAGCTGATGGTGTTTGTGTGCATCCCAGGGAGAGCGTGTGCTCAGAGCCAGGTTTGAGTCAGAGTTGCTGGACGGAATGGGCGGACTGGACCCCGTGGGCAGGCTTTGCACAGTGAAAAAAAAGAAGATCTGTTGATGTTGTGACTAATCAAAAGGACAGCTGTGACGTGACCTCATATCCATATGGCATACCAGCGTTTCACAACATCATGTTAAAATGGAAAAAAAGGGGGGAAAGCAGAGCCACCATCAGCAGGTCGGAGGTTTAACTGACGTGCCTTTGTGATGTTATGTCGTCATCACCTTGAAAATCATTACAATAGTATAGATTTTTATCTGTATAATTAATGGATGTGGCTTTCTTCCTTGAGCGCCTGTAGTGGACACGACTAATTGAGTCCCATGTGTGCGTAGTGCAGTGGAACAGAATTCACAACAAGAGGAAAAATAAAAGTATGAATAGTAAAAAGACCAAATATTGATTGGTGGTTTCATATAAATCCTAGAAAACAAAGTTATCAGTCAAGAACTGCATGTGGCAATGTGTAAGTTATAATTGACTTCAAATAAATGACTGTAAAAAGTACTATATTCATGATTAATGTTGCAGTTGTTGTTCCTATACAGGACATTGTTGTGAAAACCAATACAATAATTGATGGTGGCGTCATATAAAAAATTACTTACGCAAAAATTAAGAGAGTGATATCATTGGCTCCTGCGCTGCAAGATGTCGCTTACAGTCAAGTTCTTTTTTGTCAGCGGGATCAGGGAACACGGCGGAGATTTTGTCTGAAATGATGAATTGATCTCAGTCGACTTAACGGACGCCGGGCGGCCCGGAGGGTGTCACTTCGTGATAAATGGAAGTACGACTGAGCAACAGGGACAGCGAGTCAAGGACTTGGGAAGGGAAACTTAATACATGATGGATGATAATGATGCATACTATGGGCATTTAAGAGAGAGAGAGAGAGAGAGAGGCTCCATCGTACAGGTGGTCTTCTTTGGTGAGTTTAACTGCAACCTTTATAAAAGATGAAAAAGATCTTCTCACTGCAATGAACTAGTATCAAGAGTAAAACAAAAAAAATACTGTATTTTGCAACAAACAAAATGCAAACATGCAACCGTTTGTTAGTCTGTTATAGTTTGTTTGAGTAAGATTGACACTGACAATAAATTTAAAAAAAGGTTGACCCAGAAATACTCAATTTAAAAATTATACAACTTTACAATATGTGGTTACATCTCATCGTTACTTTTTGAAGAGACGGGTGAGAGAAGGGTCCAATATGATAATATCTCTGGCATGTGCAACTATTTGCTCATTCAAAGGCAGGCTGTTCATTTGTTCATGTGGAACTATTTGAAACAGAATTTAAGCTTTTTTTAGTCGATGTATAGACTATTATGTTAAATCCGTAATGATGCAATGAAGTAAGAGAAGAAAAAAATGATTGGAAAATGTAATTAGTTTTCCAAAAAGATGTTCCGTTTTTTTAACAAACATATAATATGTTAAGCTCAGCGAAGATAAAAAGCACCTTCGTGTTTTATGTTTTATTGTGGTAGATTGTGAGTCTGTTCATAAGATGCATAATTCTGTTGGCTCAACAGTGACTGTGCTGTGTTCACCCACAGCAGGAATAAATACCTCCAGTGTGTCACTGACACCTCCCTGTTGCCAAACTGTTCACAGAAACACATCATTGTCACTGTGAATTCACATAAAAAGCTGTTTGAAACCAATAAATGAGCACACGTCTGTCACTCACACTTGCCTTTGAGGAAAATGATATTAAAAAAACCAGAAAGTCACACTCAGATCTTCCACCACGTGTCTCTGCAATGACCACTGCTGTATTGTGCGATTGAATGAATACAACCCACAATTAGTAACCCCTCCGTCTCACCAATGTAAAACACGGGTCACTGAAACTCAATGCAACCATGAGAGGGACCTAGAGCATGCAATCATACGTGACCACCCGAAACATAACGCTGCAGCAGAATATGAGATTAGCCCTTGACAGACACAGAGGTGCACCTGTAGCACCCTGAAATATGTTATGTCATATATTTTACCAATTTAATACAACTGTGGTAATTTCTTTTATTTTACTTTTAATGTGTGGTTAAGGTAAATCATTTGTTGTCTCTTTAAGAGAGGGGCGCTGTCTCTTTAAGAGTGGGGCGCTGTCTCTTTAAGAGAGGGATGCTGTCTCTTTAAGAGAGGGGCGTTGTCTTTTTAAGAGAGTTGCGCTGTCTCTTTAATAGAGGGGCGCTGTCTCTTTAAGAGAGGGGCGCTGTCTTTTTAAGAGAGGGGTGCTGTCTCTTTAAGAGAGGGAAGTTGTCTCTTTAAGAGAGCGGCGCTGTCTCTTTAAGAGAGCGGCGCTGTCTCTTTAATAGAGGGGCGCTGTCTCTTTAAGAGAGGGGCGCTGTCTTTTTAAGAGAGGGGTGCTGTCTCTTTGTGTTGCCTTCGGGTCAATATGACCCGATTCAATGTTTAACCCTCCTGTTACCTTTATATTTACTAACATATTTTACCCTTGAGGTCAATATGACCCCAGCTATTAAAATCTCCAGAAAATTATTAGAATTAATATTGTTTTCCAAGTTTAAGTGTGAGGTACTTTATGTTTGTTTGTTGACTCCCGAAAGAACACCGACATTAAACATTGAATCGGGTCAAATTGACCCGAAGGCGACAGGAGGGTTAAATATTGAATCGGGTCAAAATGACCCAACGGCAACACAAGGGTTAAGAGAGGGGCGTTGTCTCTTTAAGAGAGGGGCGTTGTCTCTTTAAGAGAGCGGCGCTTTCTCTTTAAGAGAGCGGCGCTGTCTCTTTAAGAGAGGGGTGTGTGAAGGGCAGCTGCAGTAATCAGGCTGAAGACAACACAACGTATGCTTGTTTTAACCAGGAACTTGTTAATTAAATGAAAGTTGCAAAACAGAAAAACGACGTGTCTCTGACCAGTTCATTTTAAGGGTGTAACACACACTCATATGTTCACATGCTCATGATCCTCCTGGCTGAGATGACGAACAAATGAAATGTATCCATCCCGTAAAAACAAGGCATCACGACACAACGTCGGCTTCACTCACCCTTCCCTGTTTTCGTCTTCGTCTGCGTTGGAGAGGAGCTGCGAGCCGGCCAGCGAGAGGTCCAGAGCCGCGAGGGGCAGATCTCTGTAGCTGAAACTCACCAGCTGGACCGGAGGAGTCAAGTACTGGTTCTCGTCCTCCGCTGGCTGGGAGATGATCTCCAGGTCCGACAGACTGGCCTGCTGCACCTCCCTAGTTACATGCCAACACAGACAAACAGAAAAGACACGCACACAGAGACGCACAAAGAGGAGACAAAACAAGGAAAGGCATCACTAAAAAAACATTTCTTAAATCTTAAATGTTTGCAGAAATATTTTAAGTCAAACCAGTGAAAATCAATTTATAAAGTATGCTGGTCTGGAGATGCCGTGTCAGATTAGTGTCGCCTCAAAGAAACAATCTTCTTCTCTTTTTTTTTTTACATTTCAGGTGAATATTTGAATAGTTTAAATATCAGAACCACACTATAATGACATTCATCAATTATCCTAAAGGTAGCAGACATAGACCACGATAACAGAGCGGGAGATAAGGACAGCAAGGCTCTCGTTGAAGAAGCATATGAGCACAAATGCAATGCAGATTTAAAAAAAGATTAATTATTCAGCCCAGCAACTTCACTAAGAACACACTCTTATTTACAGCGATGGCCTCGGGGAGCGAGCGCAGGGTCACCGAAGGTCACACGCAGACACCCACTCAGCTACTGAGAAATCACACAATCCTCCACTGTTGAGGACCAGAGGAGTTGCGGGTATACAGTGCCTTGCTCAAAGGCAGAGATTTACTTGGGGGGGGGAGAGTGTGTTGCTGCGACTGTTCAGGTTTTCTCAAGCGGTCTGGAAATGTTTGCCGTGGTTAAATATTAGTATATTATTACTTTTAATAGTATGTATTACTTACTTTTATTTTTTTATTACTTACTTTTAATCGTATATATTACTTACTTTTAATGTTTTTATTATTTACTTTTAATCGTATGTATTACTTACTTTTAATGTTTTTATTATTTACTTTTAATCGTATGTATTACTTACTTTTAATGTTTTTATTATTTACTTTTAATCATATTTATTACTTTCTTTTAATGTTTTTATTATTTACTTTTAATCATATGTATTACTTACTTTTAATGGTTTTTATTTTAATAATGTACTTACTTTTAATGTGCTGTACTGTCGCTTTGCTTTGTGTATTCTGTGTTCTTCTTACCACACATACTGTTGTCGTGTGTCTTATCCTGTAATGTTTGTTGTTGTTTTATATTTATTATGGTCTGTCAAGGGACGAAAGATGCTAATTAGCTGTGTAGCTACAATCTGGTGCAGTGCATTAAATGGTTATTTATGTTTTAACTGTACACCCTAACCCTAACCCTTTTTAAATAAAGATAATAATAACTAGAACGGGCACTCGGTAGAGCGCATACCTTCGCCGCAGCCACTTTTTTGGTACCTTTTCATGACCTTGGCCTTGACTTTTGACCCGATCGATCCCAAAATCTAATCAAATGGTCCCCGGATAATAACCAATCATCCCACCAAATTCCATGCGATTCGTTTTAATACTTTTTGAGTTTTGCGAATAACACACATACAAATAAATAAATAAATAAATACACAGCGATCAAAACATAACCTTCCTCATTCTCAAATGCGAAGGTAATAAACCAGCTTCAGAGAAGGAGGGGTGACAAGAGACACATTGAGGTCAGCTGAGAACTGAGAGGTAGCCAATACCTGATATGTGATCGTTGTACAGGGTACATTGAAGGCAATATGAACATTCTTAAATATTATTAGAGTAAACAACTCTCAAGGTTGAGATAGATGTCACAGCTAGATTCTGTACAATCTTTCAATCTTCATAATGCATCTTAAAATAATTATTTAAATGTGACACTAGCATTATCATAACTTTGTAATGCTAATTTGATCATTGCAAATATGAGATATGCTTCAAAGCAAGTCAGCTAATTAAGCTACTTAGTTGTGGCAGACACAGATAGCGAGATAATGTTAGCGTGCATTTCATTACAATAGTAAATACTTGAGATTATAGTAAAATTTCTTTTAAAAAAAAGTTTTATATATACAGGACTGTCTCAGAAAATTAGAATATTGTGATAAAGTTCTTTATTTTCTGTAATGCAATTAAAAAAACAAAAATGTCATGCATTCTGGATTCATTACAAATCAACTGAAATATTGCAAGCCTTTTATTCTTTTAATATTTAATAATTTTTTAATTGCATTACAGAAAATAAAGAACTTTATCACAATATTCTAATTTTCTGAGACAGTCCTGTATATCAACTCGTGATATTCTTTATTCTGAGGGGGAAAAAAGGATTGGTTACATGCATCGCATGTTAAATAGTTTTGCTTTGTGAAGCAATGAATGAAGTGAATCACAGTTGCAAAAGTAATATGTGTTGTTGACCCACTTTGAGTTATAATACATTACATCTATGGGATTTGGGGGAATACCTGGAATATGAAATACTGAAATATTGACATAGAAACAAGACCAGCCTAATATGTTTGACCCATATGCCTTCAAGGGGAAATTAAATACATCATTACAGTATATGACATAGTTCAGTTATTAATTTGAAGTTTTCTTTAACTCAAATGCACCTTCCGTCAATATTTCCAATGCATTAGGTTTTAACTCCATGTGATTTACAAAAAGGGCATTGATTACCTTCGCATTGAAAATGCGGAAGGTTATGTTTTGATCGCCGTGTATTTATTTATTTGTATGCGTGTTACTCGCATAACTCAAAAAGTATTAAACCGAATCGCATGAAATTTGGTGGGATGATTGGTTATCATCCGGGGACCATTTGATTAGATTTTGGGATCGATCGGTTCAAAGGTCAAGGTCAAGGTCATGAAAAGGTCAAAATCTTCTTTCTACCATAGCACGGTCAATTTGTATCCAATTGGCATGCAACTAATGCCAACATGTTCATAATTCAATGCCCAATCTTGTGATATGCGAAGGTATGCGCTCTACCGAGTGCCCGTTCTAGTTGTTTATTTTTAAGTGCAGTACGTGACAGATCATTATGCCAACCTTCCTTTGTGTTCCTAGCCTCAAACCTCCGTGCTACACACTAACCCAGCAAGTCTTTAAACCTTGATATTAATACACGTCAAGGCTCCTCAGTTGTGGGCCAGCAGCACGTGGCCCTGCGTGCCCACAAGCCCCAGTTGTGTAAAAGCTGGGCCATCTCAGTCGAGCGTGGAGGTGGAAACAAACGCTGAGTGCAGCTGCAGACTGACTGTGTGTGTGTGTGTGTGTGTGTGTGTGTGTGTGTGTGTGTGTGTGCATGTGTGTGTGCGTGTGTGTGTGTGTGAGCCATGTGGTGTGTATTTTTAGACCGGAGCAGATGCTGGTGTATCATGTCTGCTGTGACGTCATCGCCTCTCTCTTTGTCAGCCGAGTGGGTCCCCACTCTCAACGTCAAAGGAGTGGGAGAAAAGAGGGATGGATATCAGGGGTTATACGAGAGGGCACAGGGGAGGGCAGTAAAGAAGAAAATGAATCTGTGAACAGTAAAAGAAGAGAAGATGGGGTAGGACCTGGGGTTGGAACCCAAAGAGGGGTAAAGAGGAGCTCAGAGGACCGGTGATGAGAAGAGGAGGTCAAACATAAAAAGTAAGAGTGAACATAAATACAAAATGTGAGTAGAGAGAAAAACGTACGGGTAGAGAGGGAGGAGGAAAAGCTGGAAATGTAGCGGTGATAAGACGATTAAAAAGAAGAAAGAAGGTGGTAAAAAAAGAGAGGGGAAGGTACCTCCATATACTCACAAATACAAATATAAAACTACAAAAGAATGCACGATGAAAAGGACACTATGAATCATAGATTCGTGTTTGTTGTGCTTTCATAATATTGCAAGTCATTCCATATTTACCTCGTGGCTAAAACACAAAGAAAAACTATAGCTGAGCTTGCAAAGAGTCCGCCAAGAGTATTCACATCAGCCATTTGCATTCACGCAGTCAAAATACTCTTTTTCCACTTAGTGTTTCCTCCTCAAACAACCTCAAATCTGACCCACAGACATACCTTTAGGAAAGGACAGACAGGCAAACAGACAGGATAGATTTGATAGATATGCAGGCAGATAACAGTAACTTCCCAACACTCTCTCTCTCACACACACACACACACACACACATACTATGATCCCATATCACGACACAACCCGTAAATATACAGCGATAAAGTCAACATTAAAAGGACCTCTGATGCAATCTGGAGTGACCTGTGCCATTGAAGGACATCTCAATATCTGTGTGTGTGTGTGTGTGTGTGTGTTTGGCAGAACCGCCCGTTATGGGAACCATCACGACGTCAACAAAGCCACCGAGGCTGATCTGGTCTAACCTCTGTGACCTCAACACTGGACAGTACGGATGTAATCAGCCAAATACGGAAAAAAATCTACAGACGGGCAAATAACATATTGAAGCAGCTCCTACCTGAGCTGAGAAACACACAATTTAAAGATGAGTGACAAAACAAAAAGACCTTAAAAAGACAACGCTAAGTTTCTGAGCGACAGCACTGTCGAGGTGCAGGTCAAAGTTCAACAAGATGAATGCGGAGTGTTTTTTTTCTCAATCAAACACATCTTCAGTCTTACGCATTATGGATGAAAATTCATGAATTTGTGAGCCCCGTGTCCGTTAAAGAGGAACTCTAAAATCGATTTTAGAATACAACTTTAAAGGTATTGGGAAATCCTTCTGGAAAAAAGTTGTAGCTTATTGCGTCTCCAGATGGAACTGCAAGAATCTGAAAAGTCTCTGGATTTGTGGAGTCAAAATTAATGATGCTCCTCGTTTGTGCTTGAGCGTAGCGGCTTTAGGCCACGTCAGCCGCGACTAGCATAACACACCAAAACCTTTGATTTAACTCCCAGTGCTCCGGTAGAATTGTGGGTAATGTGTGCACAAGGTTTTGACGTGTAAGAAGAATTCATGGAATGAAAAACAAAAACCATCTCTGGTTCTGCTGCGTTTATTTGAACTGTCGGAAAAATGTTAAATGAGCGCAATGCTAATCGGTGACATTGACGCTTTTATTGCTAGTTTTATAACAGTTTTATAAAAACACTTTTACTCATCCATACCAAAAGATGCACAGATGAACTGTGAAAAGAATCTGAGGTTATCGTTAAAAAATGACAATAGTAGCATCTGGAGGCCAAACATACAGGACTGTCTCAGAAAATTAGAATATTGTGATGAAGTTCTTTATTTTCTGTAATGCAATTAAAAAAACAAAAATGTCATGCATTCTGGATTCATTACAAATCAACTGAAATATTGCAAGCCTTTTATTCTTTTAATATTGCTGATTATGGCTTACAGCTTAAGAAAACTCAAATATCCTATCTCTAAATATTAGAATATCATGAAAAAGTATACTAGTAGGGTATTAAACAAATCACTTGAATTGTCTAATTAACTCGAAACACCTGCAAGGGTTTCCTGAGCCTTGACAAACACTCAGCTGTTATAAATCTTTTTTTTTACTTGGTCTGAGGAAATATTAAAATTTTATGAGATAGGATTTTAGTTTTCTTAAGCTGTAAGCCATAATCAGCAATATTAAAAGAATAAAAGGCTTGCAATATTTCAGTTGATTTGTAATGAATCCAGAATGCATGACATTTTTGTTTTTTTAATTGCATTACAGAAAATAAAGAACTTTATCACAATATTCTAATTTTCTGAGACAGTCCTGTATACACGATATAGCATCATAGAGGTGTTTCTTAATTATGTAGTTAGAAGTAAGAAGATGTAAAGCTCAAAAAGACAAAAGAAATCCAACTGCATTGCTATAGTGACAGATTAACCAGCAGCAGGGGTGTCGTTAGGCCTATTTTAGGGGGGCTTTAGGGGGGCTTCAGTCCAGGTAGTTATTAACGATTGTTACCTGCTTACATTTAGGTTTACTTGAGGCCAATGAAAGGAAAGAGTTAGAATCTGTCTCCTGAAATACAAGAAATAACTATCGACATCTCTCCATTTTTTAAATATATATATTTAATATATTTTTATTATCATATTTTTGAGCATAAAATATCACTATGACCCTGAAATTCCATCTCTAACAATGGATATCCGGGACCCCCAAAAGAAATTGCACACATAACCAAACACACCCCTCCCCTTGGGGCTTAACCCCCCCCACCCCTTTCTTTGAATACTACAAACGCCCCTGACCAGCAGAAACGGTAAACAAACAAAAACTACCGCCTTGTATTGTAAGTGTAATGTAATGTAATGTAAGTGTAACCAGAACCAACAGCAAGGCCTCGACCCATTAAACCCACCTGGTGAACACACAGTGTGTGAGGGGAAACCCGACAGAGCATGAATACAAGAAGGAAAGGCACCAGCTGTAATGTCGCAACCCCAAATCCACTGAACACAATAACCAAATGAAAAAGTCACGGCTATTGTAAGCTAGTGTATTCTTTCAAAAAACTGTTTCAGGTGAGTAAGCATGTGCAGCAAAGACCTTCAGCTAAATAAAAGAGCCAACGTGCCCTCCCAGGCCATCTAAAAAAAATAGGTAGACATCATTTAAGAAAAGAAAATTATGACACTTAATTACAAAATAAATGCCAGAATACAGATATAATGATTCTTCATACTGATATAATGATTAAAGTTAAGGGTGAAAGCTTCTTTAAGAAGTAGAGGGAGCGGATCCCAAGAGTAGTCATCTCTACATGTATAGCATCCAACAGAAGCATTGTTTTGTTTTTCATTAATAAAGACCCCTGTTTTCAAAAAGAGTTGATATTGCGGTCCGGTCTCAAGAGTTCGCTGCCCTCATCCCAATTTGATGGGATTATTTCCCCTTCGGCTGGAGAGAGAGTTTCTTTGAAGATGCATACTCGTCTATGTGGTCAGAAGATAGTCACCAGAGGCTGCGATGCTGTTGACTTATGAACGGTGCAATATGTATTATATGAGTGGAGAAAATGGATATTAAAGTAAAAAACAGAACATTATATTTCTGTAGGTCTGCTCACAGAATGTCATGAGTCATGTCACGATAGATAGCAGGGCATGAGTTATAAGAAAGTCTGTAAGTTTGAGAAAGGCCGTTGAAAAATAAAAATAAAATTATATATAGAGAAATCGACTTTAAAGAGGACTTCAGTCGCTGAGATTTTATATCCCTCGAACAAGTTGTAAAGATGCAAGAATGTCTGCGATGTAGGAAGTGGTCGTTTCACAAGTGATCTATTGAGGCAACAATTTGGCACTCATTATTTTTCTTCTCAGGGCCCTAAAAAAACTATTTATTCAACCCCCTCTCACTATGAGCGATGTGGTCGGACATAAACTCAATTTAACAACCATTATCTGCCAAAGTTGTAAATGTTTTGCATATTTCAAATGAGAGATTTGTGTATTTTGTCAGTGATCATCGTGCTGGTCTGTGGGCTGGACTCCGTTTTCTTTGTATTTATGAGCATGAATCCCGATTGAGCGTCATTTAAATCACAATGTGATTAAAGGTTGACTGCTGCTGTCAAATAGTGACCGTTAAACTGCTAATAAATAATTCCCAAGGATGTATAGTTTTATGTGATTGATGCATATTTAATTATGAAGATTTATAGTTACGGATACATAGGATTTATTTATCTTGTATTCTCCAGACCCGCTTTTAAAGTGCAAGTCTCACTTAACAGTAATTTGAAAAATACAATAATTTGCATATGTTATAAAGTAGCAGCCAAATCCCCTTCTGTAGTTATTCAGTCTTTCAAGCAAACCAGTTATGTCACATGAAAACATTTATTGGCTTCATCACTATCACTAACTTAATTCTGCAACCAATGCTGCAATAAATAAAGAAATAAGCAACCAATAAAAGGGAATATATCATCATATGTCCCAATACTGTAAATGTACAGGAAGGACTAACTTTTATAACAATGCTTTGACGCATATGGTGATCATCAACTTTATGCATTAGTGGCTGCAAGTGTCTGTGATAAGTGACATTTGAATAAACCTTGCTTATTTAAAAATAAAGTGTCAATAAAGTATATTTGTAAGCACTTTTGGTACATCCTTCTGACAGAGTTTAGCAAAATAAATCACTTTTGGTCATTATATAAAATAAATATAACACTATAATATATTTACTTATATATATATATATGTGTGTAGAATTTATGTATATATATATATATGTATAATAATAATAATAATATATATAGTATTATTATTATGTATATATATATCTATGTGTATATATAATATATATGTATTATAATAATATATATATTATTAAAATAGTATATATTATATATTAATGAATATATAATATATATTATAATATATATATATATATTATTATAATATTATATATATATTTATCTAAATATATATATTTATCTATATATATATAGTACGTTGTTGTACTTTGAAAGTTGTCAACGTGCCACTATGACAAATACCTCCACACCTATTTCTTTGGTCAAAGGCTTAATTACCACTCTGAGACTGTGGCTGTGCAGTGTGACGCCACGCAGCGGGATTGAGCCGACAGATGCCGTCCTCTCCACACGTTCCCTACGCACAACATCTCATCCATACCAAAACTCATCTACAGCGCAGCGGCAGGTTTTGGCTCTCTTTCCAAAACAATCATCCCCGTACACATAACCGCTCATGACAGACACAAGCTGCCCACAGCTCACAGACCACAGTCCTGTACCTGGTGCGCTGCCTGGCTGCCAGTTGAGGTATTGGGTAGAATGCTGCTGACCCGGCTCGTGGATTTGTATAAAGTGTTCCTGTGTTCAGCAATAGGGTATAGGCATGTTTATTTTGAGGTATTTGGGATAATTCAGGGACTGTCTTTGGCTACTCTGCTCCACTCACAAAGACTTCGACTCGTGTCAAAGTTACATCGAAATGTGAAAATGCAGACTCGTTTTCAAAGTGGGCAGTACATCATACAGCCTCCTGATCTTGAGAAATAGTGAAGCCGAGCTTAAGCAACAATCTCGCAACAGATTTTGCATGTATATGTAGAATGTGTGGGCAAAGGGACGAAGGTGTTGGCACCAGCAGCGTTCTGGTCCTCTGTTTGTACTCAGAGTAGAAGTGAGTAATCACGTTGTGCAAACGCTCTGCGAGGAGAGGGGAAAAAAGTGCATTGGCCGCAATGCGCTCTCCCGTTGGCCTTCGTCTGACCATTTAGCTTTTTGGTTAAACATTATAGCTTGTGAACTGGCCAGGAAATCTTCTGGCCCCTTCTAACCTTATCCGTTGTCAAACCGATAGCCCACTCCTCCTCTCTACCTCCATCTGCCTGATGGATCATGAAGGTCTGGATCGTGGTCCATGCCTACTACCAACAATTCATACACCCTGGCATACTCATTAAATGTGTTGTTACTCTGTAATGTTTCATTCTGGTCACATGACATCTATTGTTCTGTCCATCCTGGAGAGGGATCCTCCTCTGTTGCTCTCCTGAAGGGTTCTTCCCTTTTTTCCCTGTGAAAAGGTTTTTTTTCTATTTCTTGGGAGTTTTTCCTGATCCGATGTGAGGTCAAAGGTCAGGGATGTCGTATGTGTACAGGTTGTAAAGTCCTCTGAGGAGAATTTGTTATTTGTGATATTGGGCTATATAAAATAAACTGAAATGAATTGAATTGAATTCCTAGATTGATCGATCAATTGTTTTGTTCTTCGCTCTTTTTTTCAACAACAACATCCTCTCCAGTTCTGATACAACTGAAGCTACGCTGACTCTGTGTTGTCTAGCTTAGCACACACCTTAAGACACGCCTCTAGCTCCCCACAGGACGCTGATTGGTCGATGCTCTAACGCATTACTTGAAGCCTGACAATATTTGCGTGATCTAGTAAATAAAACGTTGTTGTTGTACAGACCAGCGTTGTAATATTATTGTTACTATTCATACATGGTAATGAAGAGTTATTTCACTGAAATCCAAACACTTTCAATTAAATCAAACAAAAGTATAAACCCGCCTCTGTTTCTATCCAAGTAAAAATATAAATACAAAGTTGTCGCCGTGAATGTGAATACACGTCTTGACCTTTTCTGAGTATCACCCGTGTTCTTATCTTACAGAAAAGTGGCAGTTTAAAAATTCGGCAAAAATATAATTTTATTTCAAAAAATCTGTGACTTCCAAAGATCCCCCGGAGGAAATGAGTGATATTCAGGGGAGCTGGAGGATTCCCTGGGGGTGGCAGATAAAAGTTCATTGTGGGCTGTAGAGTTGTGGGTCAGGTAGGAGAAGGTCATCATGTGACACAAAAGGTTGCTCAAGGGACCCAAACAGAAGGGCATGAAGTAACTCGGGAGCCACTGGCGCTGAAGAATGTTTATCCTCTAACAACTGGAGGTGTCCCACTCGTGACCCTCATGACCCCGGTGCAATAACGCAGACTTGCAAGCAGACCGGGGGGGGAAGTAATACTTTGGCTTTGTTTGTTTAATAGTTAATCTAGCATGAGCTCCTTATAAACATGGGCATGTGAGCATTGTCATTGTGAGCATGCTAGCGCTAGCACAAAGCATGGCTGCTGTGCATCAGTTCAGCTTAACATTGTTAAGGGAACAATAATCACTGCAAACCTTTCCTAAAATATCAACTTAGATAGACTCAAGACCTAAAAGAGAATATAGAGATGTCACACTTGTGCCATAAACTCAATACATTTATTTTTCTTGCTGCTCAGTACTTTCACCACTGTGAGAAGAAAAATAGGATCCTATAAGTCAAAATTATGAGATAATATCTCATAATAATGAGCTGCTATGTCATAATTATGAGATGCTAAGTCATAATTATAAGATAGTATGTCATAATTGTAAGATAGTAAGTCATAATTATAAGATAGTAAGTCATAATTATGAGATAGTATCTTATATTTATGGGATACTATCTCATATTTATGAGATGCTAAGTCATAATTATGAGATGCTAAGTCATAATTATAAGATAGTAAGTCATAATTATAAGATAGTAAGTCATAATTATGAGATAGTTAGTCATAATTATAAGATAGAAAGTCATAATTATAAGATAGAAAGTCATAATTATAAGATAGTAAGTCATAATTATAAGATAGCAAGTCATAATTATAAGATAGTAAGTCATAATTATAAGATAGTAAGTCCTAATTATGAGATAGTTAGTCATAATTATAAGATAGTAAGTCATAATTATAAGATAGTAAGTCCTAATTATGAGATAGTATTTTATAAGTATGATCCTAATTTCTTTCTCACAGTGGCGTGAAAGGGCTTCCGCAGCTTTAAGAGTAACACAGTGAGCGATTCTCGTCTTTGCTGACTAACATACAACGTAATATGGATTTCACATCAAAAGATGAAGATGAGGCAAAAGGAAAAAAAACTGTCAACTTTCACCGACGGGACTTCACATCCAGAATGAACGAGGCGAAAACAGTGGTACCTGCAGAAAAATCATCATTCATAATTTAAAGATTGCTTCAGGTATTGCACCGGCCCCGTCCAACTTCCACAGGACCTTTTGTAATTGTCCAGCCGGTGGATATGAATGTAGTCTGCCAAGCACATTAGCTCATTAATAATATTACAGATTAAACTATGATGAATGGGTCGGCTGTTCTGCCCTGGTGTGACCGGTCTCTTATCTGACCTTTACAGATACAAGCCCTATAAGACACAGGAGACACGGAGACCCTCGGGGGGGCGGGACTAAGGCTGCAGATGAACATACGCCTCATGCACAATACAGAGGTCTGTGGACCTCCTTACACTAAGTCCGTTTACAGGAACAGATTATTTTATTCCTACAAACACTGAAGGGAACACAGGTCTCTGAAAAGACTCAGCGAGTCACATTTATGTGGACGACACTGGATGTTTGAATATTGGGAAAACAAATTATGTTCTGGACTCCTATATTAGAGGTGTTGCCTACAGTTTGAGCAGTACTAGTTATAGTATAGTAGTAGTAGTACTATACTACTACTCGTAGTAGTCGTAGTATAGTAGTAGTAGTAGTAGTAGTATAGTAGTAGTAGTACTACTACTACTAGAAGTAGTAGTAGCAGTAGTAGTAGTACTAGTATAGTAGTAGTAGTAGTTGTTAATACTAGTAGTTGTAGTAATAGTAGTAGTAATAGTAGTAGTACTAGTATAGTAGTAGGAGTAGTGGTAGTGAAAGTAGTAGTAGTAGAGAGTATAGAGAATAGAGAGAGAAGAGAGAGGAGAGAGGAGAGAGAGAGAAAAGAGAGAGAGAGGGAGATAGAGGAGAGAGAGAGGATAGAGAGAGGAGAGAGAGAGAGAAGAGGAGAGAGAGAGAGAGAGAGAGGAGAGAGAGAAGAGAGAAAAGAGAGAGAGGGAGAGAGAGGAGAGAGAAAAGAGAGAGAAGAGAGAGAAGAGAGAGAGAGAGAGTTCTTATTCTGTTCTATTTAACAGGGGCTATTCTAGGATTTGCGTGGCCAGACTGAAAAAAAAATCATAAGGCCTCTCTTGTTCAGAGGGCCGGGCCAAATGTGGAGGCGGCCGTATTCGGCCCGCGGGCCTTAGTTTGGGGACCACTGCTCTTGGCTGTTGATGTCTATCAATATCGCTCATTTTGAAAATGACGTAAGAGGGCAATACGGATCCGTGTCAGACCAGCGAGGAGGGCAATACGTGGCTGGCATGACGACCCATTAGCCAATCAGCACGCTTGTACTGTTGTTGCTATATAATAATTCATCTTTATTCATAAAGAAAATGTAAGCTAGCGGTCTGATGCTGCCCAGAGGAAACGCAGGTCGAGGACAGCATCATCAGTGTATTGATGCTAATGCTTCAACTCTGTCAGAATTTTTTTTTTTGGCATTGGGTGCTCTTTTTTTGGGTTTGAGCACCTGCCCCCCAAAATGTCTGTGCACGTGCCTGAGGAGTAGTATAGTAGTATAGTATTAATAGTAGTAGTAGAACTAGTAGTACTAGTAGTAATATTAGTAGTAGTAGTAGTAGTAGTAGTAGTAGTATAGTAGTAGTAGTGCTAGTCGTACTTAGTACTACTACTAGTAGTAGTAATAGAATTAGAACTATTAGAAGTAGTAGGAGTAGTATAGTAGTAGTAGTGCTAGTGGTAGTATTAATAGTAGTAGTAGTACTAGTAGTAATATTAGTAGTAGTATAGTAGTAGTCGTAGTATAGTAGTAGTAGTAGTATAACCAGCAGGATAGTAGCAGTAGTAGCAGTAGTATAACTAGTAGGAATAGTAGTAGTAGCAGTAGTAGTAGCAGTAGCAGTAGTAGTAGCAGTAGCAGTAGTAGCAGTAGTAGTAGTAGCAGTACCAGTAGTAGTACCAGTAGCAGTAGTAGCAGTAGTACCAGTAGTAGTACCAGTAGTAGTACCAGTAGCAGTACCAGTAGTAGTAGTAGTACCAGTAGTAGTACCAGTAGCAGTACCAGTAGTAGTACCAGTAGTAGTACCAGTAGTATAGTAGTAGTAGTAGTAGTAGTAGTAGTAGTAGTATAGTAGTAGTAGTATAGTAATAGTAGTAGTAGTATAACTAGTAGGAATAGTAGTAGTATAGTAGTAGTAGTATAGTAGTAGTAGTAGTAGTATAGTAGTAGTATAGTAATAGTAGTAGTAGTAGTATCAATGACGTTCATCCAGTACTACCCTATAAAACCAGGTTGACGGTTAAAATAATAATACAAAGAGGAATGAAATGTGTTTCTCATGGTTTAGTTTTATGATCATTCTTCAAGAGTAAAAGCTTCTTTCTCCTGAAAAAAAAAAAATCCACCGTGAGCCACCGTCATCCGTCCCAGGATGCATTTCACCTCAAGAGCAGCATGACGCTGCTCCCGGAACCCGCTGAGCTCTGAGCGGCACCACGAGCTCAAAAGCCCCAAGAGAGCGACGAGTTGTGTCTATTCATCTGGGTCAAGAGGATCAATGCAGTGAAACCAACAAAGAGTTCACACAGAATAATGATTTACAGCGTTCTCCCTTTACCTCTTTACTTTGTCTTCACACACACACACACACACACATCCCTCTGTAATGCATCAGCTGTTCTCACTATACGCACTTGGAGAGCACAGTTTAAAAATGGAACGCTGGGAGAAGACTGGGGGTGGAAAAAGGAGTTGTTGGAAGAAGAAAAAAAGTGTTAACTCATAATAATAATAATAATCTCTACTGTATGAGGATTTACACAGTGACCTATGCAGAGTGGACTCAGAGTAGCTCCGTCATCGGCATCGTGCAGGTGTTTAGTTCCCGCGGCTCGGTGTTTAGCATTCAGAGTGACAAGGGTCAACGGGAGCAGTGTCCGTGGGAATAAAGGTCATTTTTGTAGGAAAGGGAAGCGCGGAAACACAGGCGGAAGAAGAGAGAAGACCGTGTGAGGAGAAGTTGAGATCCATCCTGAGAAAACGAAGTGCGGGGTAGAGGCAGGAATCCACAAGAATGTGGACCATATCCGAGCACTCGATAACAATTCTGCATTTGACCATATTTGTACACTTTGAGCCTCTTTTCCTTCGCCAAATTTCGGAAGAGAAAGAAAGAAAACTCACTCGGTTTCGGCCATGACGCCGGGTGATGGAGAGGGGAAGAGACGGAGAGGTGGTCGTCACGAGGTGTCCGCTCACTTGACAGACGGTGCTTTCAGGCTCCACCTGCAGACAACATGGCCGTTATTGGATAAGTTAAGAAGTTGTGGTAAAAAGTTTTTAACAAATCAACAGGTCGAATAATAATCGGGGTGGCTCTTTGATATTAGGGGCATTATATAAACATTTTTAAGTAAATTGGATAGCGACATGAAGCCCCTTCTCTACTGCAGCCTGGACGATGGGTTTCTTTCATCGGGTGAGGTCAAATATGAAATCGGTGGAGCTACTTGCTTTCATCACATGCTTGAGGACGCTGTCTGAGGGGCTGTCCTAGAAGGTGACTGGTAGATGTCACATTAACAGAAACCACAACACTTGAGCTTTATAGGTCAAAGATGTGTTTTGGGAAGAATTTAATGCAATAAAAATGGACAAAAACTCGAGACTACATTGCCTTTAGAGCAGGGGTGTCACATCAGCATCATGCCTGCCCTCAAAGGGCCGGTTGTAACTGTGACGCTGTATAAACTACTCCAACGTCTTGTTAAATAACTCTCTTTGCATTTGATTATTGTAGAAATATGGTACATTAGAACATTTCTCTAATATTATAACATAAATCCATTTCATTTGAAACCTTCAAAATAAAAGCACAGGATATTTGTCTTAAATTTCTTCAAGAAAAGGTAATCAAATGTCTTTCAAGCCATCAGGGGCCACATGAAATGATGTGTCGGGCCGGATTTGTTTGACACCTGTGCTTCAGAGCCACGGCTATAATCCACACAGAAAAGACTGCTGTGACCCCGATCTTATCGTGGACTTTGCAAATGTAAACTTTTTAATCTTGAAGCATCTTCTTACAGTTGTGGGATCAAAACGTTCAACACAAAGATGTTTAGACTTCAAGAGTAATAAATGCATCACGTGATCAAACTCGCCATCAGATTCCAACTAAATGTGAGTTCTGCTCACCACTACACTGAGACCTCCTCGCTCGCTCCATCCATGCATTCCGTGTGTATTCTCAGCCAGAAGGACCTACCTGTGTGAGATGTACATCGCCGTCTCCCTGGGTGATGCTCAGAGTGAAGCAGCAGCAGCAGGCTCGCGGTGTGTGTAGGCTGCAGCTATCCTTAGCACTTGTGCATTGTACGAGCCGCCGCCGCTACTCCCCACTTGCGCCGCTTGGATTTCAGTGCAAAGCCACAACCAACAACAAAAAAAGAAGAAGAAAAAAAGGGGGTGGGGGGGTGGTGTGGGGGGGGGGGAGTCTGGCGCTCACGCGCAAGAAGCATCGCCGCTCGCAGAGATCATCGTGGCGGTCTAAGTGTCATTCAGACTGAGCACGACACGACCCCCTATAGATGGGAGGGGGGGCAGCCTCCCCTCCTGGCGTGGGTGAGAGGGAGCGGGGGCGCGTGCTGCCGCCTCGGGATCCAGGTTCCGCGCTCCTCAGCCGAGGGGGGTTTCCCCGGCGAGAGCGCACAGCGGGGGGGGACCCTGCGAGGAGGAGAGGAAAAAGGAAAAGGAAAAAAGAAAAGAAAAGAAGGAGCCGTCCAAGGTGCTGAAAGCGAGCCCCGACGACGAAGCCTCGGCTCTCTCTCTCTCTCTCTCCTCCTCCCCCTTTCCACGCAGCAGCAGCGGGTCGGGGAACAATTCAAATTATTTAACCAAACGCCATCGAAACACTGACAGCATCGCCAATGGATCGTCGCTCCGCTCACCACACAGCAGTGTAAAGATATTGTGCTTGTGTGCATGCGCGTGCGTGCGTGCGTGTGTGTGTGAGAGAGAAAGAAAGAAGCCTCAGAGTGGATTTTCTCAGGGCAATTTGAGAGCGGATTATGGCCACAGATTATTATTATTTTAATTATTAGCTTTACGTCTGCATGGTCGATCGCCCCTCCTCCGTGTCATGAGGGTTTCTTATAGTTTTCCACAAAATTAAAAAAAAAAGATACTATGGGAATATAAAATTGCCTTTACGGCAATTGGCTTAACCGTTTGTCATTCATCGCCGTCAGCCAGTCGGTGGTTGAACCCCGAACATCGATCACTCTCGAGCGCCTCTTCCTTTTATTTAAAGCACGCCCATGGACGTGGGCTGCTCGAGATGTGATTGGCTGAGGCTCATATTTTAGGGTGCGCACACACATTAGGAGACCCGGTGATATGATATTAACAGTGCAGGCCTGCGGTTACAACCGAGGAGGAGGGGATGCTTACCGCCCCACGTGTTGAGGCACCGGGTCTAAAGCTGCTGCCGGAACAGTGGAGGTATAGAACATATGAAAACACACAAATCCAAGTTTTGAGCAAATTTATTGAGCAGAACAGATACGCCTGTTATTTGGCACATGTAGAAAAGTGCATCATCAACAAAACGACATGCGCCTCAGGAGCCAAAGACACCAACTTCAAATGCAGTTTATGTTCCTCTCCAAACCCTCTGAGGACATATTTGGGAATTAAAACACAAAAAGAGGACTTCTAATCATTTTTTTCAAAAAGTAAGATTGGAATTTTCTCAAAAACAACCACTCTTGCAACAATCACTGCTCAACAAACATATATCCACTGGAAATTGCACCTTTATGTCATCAGAATATTCTTCTTCGTGAGAAAAAAAAAGAGGTTGGCAACGATTAATGACAGGGCCATCTAGAAAATAACACATTTATATAAAGCATCAATGGAGTTTTAGCATTATTCTGTCGTATAAAAAGGCATGTGTAACGTTTTTATATCTTATTTGGATTCACAGGATTTAAAAAATAACCGTTATCCAAGTGAATTAATAATTTAAAAAATTAACATTGGACAGTAGAACTTTTTCCTAAAGTTTGAAATTTTAGGGGGGACTCTTTTCAGCTGCAATAAGCATTTAGCCCAACCATTAATATTTGGAAGTAGGTAGTAGGAGCTATGACCCGATGCGGACAAACAACATTAAAAAAGAGGCACTGTAAGATTCTCACTGATGCCCATTTGAACCACGATATATAGATATCTTGCAAAAAAAGTATTAATTTCTAGGTCAACGCAGATTTTTGTGTGTGTGTAAAAAACAATAAGTGTAAAACGTAAAATGACAGAGCGTTTTAAAATCCAGATTGCCTCGATTGTGCGGTTAGAGGGAGCACACACTGATACTTGCATTAAAAAAAAGTGCCTGCGCTCAATGACAACAACAACAACAACAACAGCTCGGGGGACACACAAGTGTATCTTTTAAACTTACCTGCAAAAACAAGACCTACGAGGTTAGTGGGTAAGATATGCCTTGAATATGGGCCCAAATGTAGGAAAAATATATACACGTATATTTTACAAACAGCATCCCATTTTAATACTAATAATATTAAAACTCTAGTGAAACTCACTAGTTTTAACATGAAGCCGATGGACACAATTTCCCCAAAAATCGAGCCTTTGCATCGGCGGAACCGGATCGTTTTCCTGCTTTATGAGCGTGAAATGGTGGCGCCGAGATTCTCGAGTCTGAAAGCGAGCGACGCTGTAAAAAAAAAAAATGTTTCTTGTTCCCCGACTTGCGTTTCCTCGTTTCCTTTTGTCCCCCGTTCAGCCCAAATGGACGAGGGTCATCACCGTGGTGTACTCGTGCTGCAGGCTGTCCGTGTCGCACAGCGTGTAGTCGTCCTTCACGATGCGGTCGCAGCCGATCTCGCCGTTGCCGAACAGGCCGAAGAGCGGCGTGTTGGGGAACACCTTGTGGAAGGCCTCCGCCTCCACGTTGGCCTGGTTGTGGTAGTAGTTCTGGCCTCGGCCCACGCAGGCGAACATGAAGCCCAGGGTGTTCCGCTCGGGGACCTTGGCCGCTTTCAGCCGCCGGATCGTGGCCTCCGCCGCCTTCGGGTCGCTGACTTCCTGGTTCAGGAGCACCGACGCCCCCTGCACCTTGGGGCCGCTCAGGGCCAGGCCCACCACACCGAACGCCCCCTGGCTACAGCTACGGAGGGAGACGTGAGATTGGGAATATTGCAAAGAGTTGTTGTTGTTTTTAAACATATCGCTAATAATAAAGATACAAAATTATGTAAAAGGTTGTAGAACAGGAAATCACAAAAAAGGGTGAATTGCAAAAGCTTGTCTGACCTTGTAACAGTAACTAAAGGTGCAGGGTCGACATTTTTTGTTTGTATTAAAGCATTACTATTCATTTATTTAATATGAAGAAAACAAACATTATTTGAGTGCGGGACATGAACGCACCACTGTCTGGGAGGAGAGAAGACACTCTCCACGAGGCCCCCGGCGATGAGCGCTTTGCTCTTGGCCAGCGGCTCCAGGATCTGGCTCAGGAACTGCGAACCTCCCGTTTTATACGCCTCATAGACAAATATCAGAACCACGCGAAGCTCCGGGTTGTCGACTAGTCCTGGAAAGAAAAAAGTGCAGAAAAACAAGTGACTACTTTTTTTTTTAAGAAAAAAAAGTTCTGGAAGATTTTTAAAGTTTTGCATTTAGTCGTATAGATAATTGACAAATTCCTGTGAAAAAAAACAAAAGGAGAAAGCCGAAAAGGGGTCAGGCTTGTACCCAGTTCTTTATAATCGATACATTGATGATCTGTCCAAGCAGTTGAAAGTCTGTCCGACTGGGTAAATGACTGGTAATACTTTAGTGGATCATCTGATGTATGCAGATGATCTGGTGAGTCTTAGCCCACGTAGTGCTGGTCTCCAGCAGCTCATTACTCTATGGACCACCCATGTGTGGAACATGACATACAATACACGAGGTCCACCCTGATCTGTAGAACCAAATAGGACAAAAGTCTAAAGTTCCCTGACTTCAAAGTGTCTCATAACTACCTCGCTGTCTGTGGTACGGTCAAATATCTCGTACATTATATTACGGAACAGACGACCGATGACGAAGACATCTATAGGCGATGTCGTATGACGTATGCACGAGCAAACATTGTCCCACGCAGGGTTAGTTTGTGTCCAGATGGAGTGAAGACGTCTCCGCTTGGAGCATCTTGCACACATGTGGTCTCATTACAAAAAAAAACAAGCCGACAGACTTCATGTAGCTCACAATGACGCCGTGAGAATATTATTGAAGAGACCGAGGTGGTGGAGTGCCAGTGAAATGTTGGTGGCTGCAGGAGTCGATACTTCACAAGCTGTTTTAAGAAGTCTTACGTATAAATTGATCTTCCGGGTTGATGAAATCATTTCTGTCATGTTCATTACCTTCGCATTGAAAATGCGGAAGGTTATGTTTTGATCGCCGTGTATTTATTTATTTATTTGTATGCGTGTTACTCGCATAACTCAAAAAGTATTAAACCGAATCGCATGAAATTTGGTGGGATGATTGGTTATTATCCGGGGACCATTTGATTAGACTTTGGGATCGATCGGGTCAAAGGTCAAGGTCATGAAACGGTCAAAATCTTCTTTTTACCATAGCACGGTCAATTTGTATCCAATTGGCATGCAACTAATGCCAACATGTTCATAATTCAATGCCCAATCTTGTGATATGCGAAGGTATGCGCTCTACCGAGTGCCCGTTCTAGTTGAATGTGTTTTAACTCTAATCTGTCCTTCTGGTCACATGCCATCTATTGTTCTGTCCATCCGGGGAGAAGGATCCTCCTCTGTTGCTCTCCTGAAGGTTTCTCCCATTTTTTCCCTGTGAAAGGGTTGTTTGGGATTTTTTCCTGATCCGATGTGAGGCTCTGGGACAGGGATGTCTATGTGTACAGATTGTAAAGCCCTCTGAGGCAAATGTGCAATTTGTGAAAATGGGCTATACAAATAAAATGAATTGAATTGTTTTATCAAACACAGTTTACTCCTACACTACCAGTCCCAGCTGTGGAGACATAAAGCATTCATAGCTCGATGTATTATAATTGTGATTTTATATGCATTTCATTCTCTAGTAATGTTTTGTATCATCTGGACCGTGAGTCAGAAAAAAGAGAAAAAGAGGTGCGATTTGACTCACCTGCTTCTTTGAGAGCCGTCGGGGAGATGGACTTCTTGCAAAAGTGAAAGGACTTGACGTGGACACCTTCGATACTGGGCAGCATGATGGCAAAGCCGGCCTCCCCCTCCTGGTACTCCTGAGGACGGCTGGAGCAGGAGCCGCTGGGAGTCACTGCACAGAGGAGAGAGAACGTCGAGTTATCAACGTCGTGATGAACGAGCGGCCACGAGCGGTCCCTCGCCATCGCCGACCGAAGACACACGATTTGGATATTTGTTCAACACTACAGCCTCGGAAAGCCTGCGCATAAGAAACACCAGGAATGATTTGTATCGACCTCAATCAATTGCATTCAAAAGGCAATAATAAACTCAGTTCATAGAGTTTAGCAGACGAATAAGCTCCAGTGCATGATGAGAAAAACCTTTTGCCCCGTTGTCATCCATCTACAGGAATACGAGACATTGACCACCTTATGGACGCGGGCTTTGAGCCAACTGAATGTGGACATTACAGAAAACTTGTCACTGTATTCAAAATAAGCAAACGCGGCACATTCGCGTCTCATTCATCCCCATCCTCCAATGCGTTTCACTTTATGGAACTCATAAGCAGTTATGCAGAAATACGACGTCTAGGTGGCGTCTTTTTTTAATGCCATTACCAATGTGCATAAATAAAAAAAGATGTACTGAAGGCTATACGGCAGACTTATTGCGAGTAATCTATACATTTCAAACCTAATCCAATCAAAAGATTTAATTCAATCGGATTAAGATTTGTGTGGAGACCTTGTGGTGACCCTCGTCTGCAAACTCGAGTGCGATCGCACGCAGCCGAGGCGGCCGTTAAACCCCATCAACCGCGGGAGCCTGACAAGCCCTCGCCCCCCCGAGGAGGAGGGAGAACGCGGCTGATGGAGCCGCTTCTCCGCAGGGTTGTGATTATATGGAGAAACGGGAGCGCAGACGAGGCAATCTGTCAGAGGGAGGAGGCGGAGAAGCGCCCGCCACCGGCGGTGCTTTACAACCAGGCGGCGGCGGCGGTGGAGATTAATAGTCGCCCACTGTGGCGAGAGGTGGACTCTTCCTCTTTGATCTACCCGAGACGTCTGGCTATCTTTCTTTTTGGGGTTTTCTCGAGTACTCTTGCAAGGCCACATCATTTTTTTTGCATAATAAATAATAAACCTTTTTATATACACATTTAACGTACAGATTGTAAACCACACTGAGGCAAATTTGTGATATTTGCAGGGTTCATACACATGTTGACCGACGGATTTGCAGGACTTTAAACCAACTTTCAATGACCAAACATTTTGTGAAATCTCAACGTATACATTAAAAACTAGAATGGGCACTCGGTAGAGCGCATACCTTCGCATATCACAAGATTGGGCATTGAATTATGAACATGTTGGCATTAGTTGCATGCCAATTGGATATAAATTGACCGTGTTATGGTAAAAAGAAGATTTTGACCTTTTCATGACCTTGACCTTGGACCCGATCGATCCCAAAATCTAATCAAATGGTCCCCGGATAATAACCAATCATCCCACCAAATTTCATGCGATTCGGTTTAATACTGTTTTACTTATGCGAATAACACACATACAAATAAATAAATAAATACACGGCGATCAAAACATAACCTTCCGCATTTTCAATGCGAAGGTAAAAAGGGAGACAATTAATACCGTAAAAGACACAAATGAACGAGAGACAATAGCTTGATTAAAAGAATAAACATTGATGTATTTTCAGTTACGGTGCGTTCAATTGCAGCGCGAAAAATGTGCGCTGCGAGTATTGAGAGCGTATATATGCCGGTTTATATTTTGAGCGTCATTCTTTTAAAAAGCATATGGATTAGTTAAAACTTGGCGTAAATGCACATATGAATATAAGAAATTTCTATTTTTTTCAAAACCTTTGGGACTTTTCCAGGCCTGGAAATAACCATTTACAAATTCCATGACTTTTCCAGGTTTTCCCATGTGTTTTCCATGTTTTATTGGGTGTGAGATGTGGAGTTTTCTTCCGTGTGAATGTGGAAATATGAGGAACACTTACAGACGACGCCCGGTGTGGTGATGCCCACGATGTCACAGCCTTTTGGGAAGAGCAGGTTCAGCTCGTCAACCGTGTTTGGACTGTGGCGATTCTTTTTGGCTTCAGAGTAATAAAGATAAAGAAAAAAACATGAAGAATGTTGACCGATTTATTATGTACTGATTATTTTTCATATGAAACATAAGCACATGAAACTGAACTGTGAGATAACTTAAGGCAACAACTTCTTGATTCAGAAAAATGTACATTAGCAAAGCATCGTTGAGGGTTCCACAACGCTGCTCAATACCTAACAGTTTTCATTTCCGTGGAGATCTATATGAGAAAAATACAAGCAAATTAGTATTCGAGCCTTTATTTTCTATTATTGGTTAACCGGAAGGTGTCAATTAGTTATTGTCAATAGTTTAACCACTGTCCTAAATCAGTGTGCAAGCTAGGCCTCTATTAAAACTGCAAATAACCATAACAACTACAAAAATAAACAGACTAAAAAGACCCTGAATGACACCTTCTGCACATCTTTCTGTATTTAAGGAACATGATATAAGTGTCACAATACTCAGACGGAACAAAAGATCCTCGACTATTTAATGTGACAACATGTGCAGCGATAAAGAGGAACAATGGTCACAAGTTGAAGCTAACCAGGAGTGAAGAGACAACTGGGCAGCATCATGTGACCAAACTCACCAATTCACTATCCAGTTATTACGGCTACAGCAAAAATAAAGTCATGTTTATTCTTTTATGATTATTCTATGAGGCGTCTATGAATCAAAGTAGTCTTGCCCATATTAGTGGCTGCCAGTTAATACGACGGTACGCATAAACACGATCCAACTTATGTTGGATTTTAGTAATATATACATAACTAGAATGGGCACTCGGTAGAGCGCATACCTTCGCATATCACAAGATTGGGCATTGAATTATGAACATGTTGGCATTGGTTGCATGCCAATTGGATACAAATTGACCGCGCTATGGTAAAAAGAAGATTTTGACCTTTTAATGACCTTGACTTTTGACCCGATCGATCCCAAAATCTAATCAAATGGTCCCCGGATAATAACCAATCATCCCACCAAATTTCATGCGATTCGGTTTAAAACTTTTTTTGTTATGCGAATAAAACGCATACAAATAAATAAATAAATACACGGCGATCAAAACATAACCTTCCGCATTTTCAATGCGAAGGTAACAATAGTGCATGACAGTACTTGTGTAATTACCCAACATATTCTGTCAAATGATGACAATAAAAAAAAAATCTCCAAGACCAACCTTTATTATATCTGTGGCTATACGCTCGTCCAGTGAAGCCTTCATAGTCGACCAACGCCAGAACAGTTTTGGGCAGAAGAAACACTTTCTGGAAAGAAACACAAGTAAAAAGTGCATGTGTTAAAGTAATCTTAAAACGATTATGAATTGCAATAAGGATGCAATACACGACCCAATAATATTCCACATCTTTGATATTTACTTTAAAATGCATGCCTGTTTAACGCCAGGGGTACAAAACAATATTAACTAGAACGGGCACTCGGTAGAGCGCATACCTTCGCATATCACAAGATTGGGCATTGAATTATGAACATGTTGGCATTAGTTGCATGCCAATTGGATAAAAATTGACCGCGCTATGGTAAAAAATAAGATTTTGACATTTTCATGACCTTGACCTTGACCGTTGACCCGATCGATCCCAAAATCTAATCAAATGGTCCCCGGATAATAACCAATCATCCCACCAAATTCCATGCGATTCGGTTTAATACTTTTTGAGTTATGCGAATAACACGCATACAACTAAATAAATAAATACACGGCGATCAAAACATAACCTTCCGCATTTTCAAAGCGAAGGTAATAATTCTGGCCAAGCATGAACAAGTTAACCATACTTTTGCAATCTGCACGCTTCACAAAAACGTGCGAACTGCACATGCGCAAAGTAACGGTCCAGGTACACGTTTACCTCCACCTCTTCGGCCAGGATGCTGCAGAGGACGTGGGCCTCCGTTTTGTACTGCCCACAGGCCGACACCCAGGTCAGCTGCTGGTGAGTCCTCAGCACTCTCCGGGCACAGTTCCTCCACAGTCTGCACACACTGAGACACACACACACACACACACACACACACACAGAGAAATGTAAGCTACCGGCTAGCTAACTGACGTTCGTGCTTCTGTCAGAATAGAAACACAAGCACAGACACGTTAGTTAAAAGTAAAACGACTCCGACGACACTCTGGCTGCCACATTAGCTTTCTAACTGCGTCTACGGGTCTGAATAGAGTAGTTTCGCTTCCATTCGACAGCCATTACCGTTAAGTTAACTATTCAACACAAACATGTCGCGCTACCTTGCGATCCGCAGCAGCGATTTTGTCGGTACGAAGGTCAGAATTCGCTCGACCACTTCGGCGACGTTGCTGAGGACGTAAGCACCCTTGCAGTCTTGTAAATACTCGGTAAATTCTTCATTTTCACCCATGTTTTGCTCTCAAGACGTGGTCCGGTTTTTCCTGCAAGACTGCCCAGTTACGACCTTCCACCTCTTCACCGCCGCCGCTGCGACACACTGCCCCCCTGCGGCGAGGAGGAGCTATGGCAGTTTAAAGTTTCCCCCTTTACATTCTCTGTAGTTTGTTAAAATTTAATTATGGTAGTTATACAAGAAAGAAAATGTGTTACTCAAAATATTCGTATTTGTGCTGATATGTGTTCCCTTGTAAAATGCTTATCATTTCACCTTTTTAGAATTAATTTATTTTAAGATCTTGGAGGAAAAAATGCCAGAGGCAATAGTCCGTAATAAATTGTCACGTGGACAGTTTTATTTTAGAACCATTACAAGCACAAAAGCGCCACCTAATATATTTCTATAAGTAAAATGGAATGTCATTTAGCTTACTATATTCACTGCTGTTATTTTTGATAGTTGTAACTTTTACATCATGCCTACTACTCTCATATGAATAATTCATTCATATGCATTAAATGTGTTGTAACTGTTATGTTCATTCTGTACACATGACCTCTATTGTACTTCTGTCCATCCAGGAAGACGGATCCGCCACTGTTCCTCTTGAAGGTTTCTTCCCTTTAATATGTAATTATATATAATATATCAAATGTTATATATATATAGTTAGCATTTTCTTTTATACAATATGTTGCAATTTTATTGTATTGTATGTATTGAGCATTTTTCATACTTAATATTTGTTATGTTTACTATTTAACCTTGCATGCTGCTGCTATAAAAAACATTCCCCCTGGGAATGAATAAAGGATACATCTATACATTGAGTTTTTTCCTGAACTGATGAGGGCCATGGAAAGAGGATGCCGTATGTGCACAGATTGTAAATCCGACAAAAATGTGTAAGTTTAGGCTATAAATAAATTAAAATCGGTCACATGTCACAGCACTGCAAAATACTTGTAATGACATCAAATGTTTCTCCTTCATTCTTGTTGAAATCAAAAACCACCAACAAACATTTGTAATAAAGCCAGATGTAAAGGAAAGTTTACTTGATCCAACAATTTATTCATGATCTTTACTTTTCCAAGATAAAAATGGGAGAGACAAACAAAAAGGCAAACAAGTTCTCAACATGAACAGACGAGTTAGCAGTGTGCAAATGGTTTTTACTTGGCTGATCAGACAAGAAACCCCTTTTTTCTTGGAATGGAAGTGTACAACGTCACTGACACCGAATGAATGTTTACAATACAGAAGAAACAAAGACAAACTTCAGAAACACACTGAATAAAAGTCCCATTTATATAACCATGACTTCATTCATGTCTTAGATAACAACGATTATGTGAAGTGCATTCTCCCCCCTTCCCTCCCCTAAAGGTGCAAATCCTCCCAACATATACACATGTAAACTTTAAAGACATGACCTCAGATTACAGCGTGTAATGAAACCAGTGTAGTTTAACTTTAGCTGTGCGTGTGTGTGTGTGTGCTACCTCGTGTGTACAGCTGGTTTCTTCAGGAGACGTTCAGAGGACACTTATAATAAACACAAGGCCAAACAGTATATCTGGAGCAGCCGTATATGGAGACCGGCCATATTCAGAGCCGATGAGGAGGAGGAGGAGGAAGAGAGCCGGGGTCAAATGTTTACCATCTCCATGAGAGTCTGATCCAGCATCTGCCTTACGTTCAGGCCGTCTTCTCTAGCGCGTGTGACTTTATCTGTTAATATAGCATTGCAGGGGTTAAAAAAAAGAAAAAAGGAAGAAAAAAACGGCCCAAAGATGCACAGGATATAAAAACAGACAAACGCTCTGGCGCAGGACAGACGGCGTCGTTAGGATTCATTCGTACATTTTCTCAACTACAATCCTGTCAGCCAACTCCCTGTGAGGGTTATACTGCAGCGAGGTTCAGGACAACGGGAGGTTTTAAATGACGCTCATGACCTCCGGCATCAAGCCCATGCACCCGCGCCAAAGCATTTCTACCAGAAATGTAACCCCAGAATTGGAGACGACCTCCTTTTCTCCCTCGTGTTGCATTCCTACTTCTTTATCATTATCACAGCTTTTATTCCGTCTGGCCGTTTAAATGTTACCCTAAAGCGTGAAATCTGTACCATTACATTGACATGTACAGGCACAGGCTCCACATGTACCTTCCGATCATATAAGACATATCTAACATATGCTAGTCTGCTCATATTAAATCCTTCCTGCGTCAAAACCAAAGCATTCTCCCTCCTTTGGTACCATTTAGACTTTAGTGAATTCTGAATTTTTGTTCTTTCAACTAATCATACGAATGGAGAGATTGGGGATAGCCCGTCAAGAACAACAACAAAAATGTAAAAAGCGCAAGTCAAATATTCTTTAGTATTTAAATAATGGGCATTTTAGCTCTCAGGACAGCTGAACACCAAGTCCAATAATTTAATTAATTGTTCCTGGAAAAAAAAATCGAATTAACACTTGTCCATTTAGTTCAGCGGACGAGGATTCTGGACCCCTCGCGCCATTTTATGAGCCTTCCTCAGATGTCGGCCACGAGCCTCCTCACCGTCGATCACCGAGCGGGAAATATAAAATCCAATCTGCAACTCGTCATAACCCGAGGTCGCCTGACCTCCGACCTTGCGACCGCAGTTTGAAGCATGCACAATGTGAACACCTTACATTGTATTCACGTTTGTTGAAAGCGGTACTTGGTTTTAAAGCGTTGTGTCATGACACCGTTGTCTCTACCATTTTAAAAATGTCACAGCACGAGACGATTACGCCCGGACGACGATTTGAGATTCAAAAGAGTGAAAGCGTTCGAGAGCCCGTTCCAGTTTACGCGTCGTTTAAAGCTACCCTCAGCTCATTGGTCAGGAGGCGGTTTTTCTCAAGCTGCTTGTACAGATAGTCTTGACAATCAGAAAGCATGGAAGAGAGAGAAAAGGGAAAGAGAAGGCAGGTTAGTACAAGAGACAAAAGAGTTAGTACAAGACAAAAGAGTTAGTACAAGAGACAAAGAGTTAGTCAAAAAGCTAAATCACAGAACAAAGTGTCAGTTTATGGAGTAAAGTTCCGTATTACCAGACGTTCTGAAGCTGGACTGAACCCGTCAAACAAGTGCCCTAGCTTACTCCATTTATCAGACACATTTCCATAAGGTCTCACAAGCCGTCACCATCTTTCCTTTACCGAGAAATTGTAATAGTACTGGAAAAGAAAAAAGCTAAAATCGATTTATAAGAGGTATCCTTATTTCACAATAGAATTCCCTTCCTTAATAATAATAAAATAGGATGCAGATATCAGTCAGTACTTAAAATTAAGTCCCTGGTGGTGCAGTTGATCCTTTTGGCCACTAGAGGGTGCTCAAGATACGAGTTTAGGAACAAGTTCGGCCAAATAAAGCAAGTAACCTGACAGCGGTCGTGCTTTCAGTGAACACTAGTTTGACACGGGTGAAGATAATTAATAACTCAACTGCATTGTAACAAATAGCAGTCCTCTAGAAAAGGAATATAAATGTGAGAGCTTCAAAGTTAATTCAAAATCGCCACTCAAAGCAACTTAAAAAAAGACAACCAAAAATGGAACAAATAGAAATGAAGAATTGCAAGAGAAAGTGGAAAGTGATGGTATGGATGGAAACATGTTTATTTTACAGAAAGCAATACGGCTCTAAAGGGTCTGTGTGGAAGAGGAACAAATGAACCCGACAGCCCAATACCAGAGAGTGTTGTTGGGGCGGTGAGGAAATACAGAGACAGAAAGTTGGGCTGTGGTGCACAGGAGAGAGAGATGATGATGATGTTCAACCAGCTTCTGGAGTAAGGGGTGTAAACATTTAGCTGTGAGGAAAAGGAACAAAGAAAAAGTATTTGAGGTATGGAAGGTAAAAGACATGCAGAATAAAAAGAGGGGAAAATGATGCAGAATAGAGAGAGACATACGGGCTAAATATGGCTGAGTTGCACAAAAAAAAAAAAAAAAAGCTATGAAGAGAGAGACTAGCAGCTAGAAGATAATCAAATGGTTTCGGAAATCTAGCATAAGAATCTAGTCAAATACATAAAAATCCCTTTTAGTTCAAGAACACATGGATAGGCATGCAGTGAAAGGATTTCTAAAAATCTACCGAAGTATAATTGAATAAGAAAGAAATCACTGCACTCAAACATGCCACAAGAGGGAGCTATTGTATATTTGTGTTAGTGGTGCTGAGATCCAAGAGACAACAGATAAACAAGCATGTGGTGAATTACATGGAGGTCATGTCGTTGAGGGCGTGGTCCAGCTCCTCGCTGATGGCCTTGTACTTCAGTTTCTGGGCATACAGCTCATCTATTGTGTGGTCAATAGAATAGTGAAGGGTTTGAAATAAGAAGACAAAAAGAAGAAAATAATAAAGAGTCAGAGAACAGAAGTCAAAAAAGGGAAAAACACAAATAGAGAAACCGGACCAAAAGGAAAAAAAACAAAAAAGGCAAGACAGAAATAGGAAGTGCGTATGGAACAGCTGCCGATGCGTCAGATTCCTGAGGAGTCACTGAGACACTGAATCACGCTGCCCGACCCCGTGAGGACGGCGTCGGACACGCCGGCCTTGAGCAGGCACGACACCAGAAGGCCAAAAATGGCCCTGTGGTGAGAAATGTCGTTGACCACACGACCGCCGCTTTGTCGTTTCCCTCCATGACAGACAACTGACAGGTCTGTACCGAGGCCCGTGTCCTCCCTGCTGCCCAGATAAATAACCTCACACTGCTCCAGTGTTTATTAAGAGACGCACTTCCTTTGCAAGTACCCTTTTGAGAAATTACCCCGGGGAAAAAACAAGTTTATAGTATGATATTAGAAGAGAGCTCAAGGAAACCCAAATAAGAGTAACGGCCTTGTACGTCACAATTGACCTGGTATTTACATTTTGTAAAAACGACTCGTCTGAATGGCAAAGGATTAAAGTGGAAAAGACTCATACCCTCCAGGTCATCGATGGTCTTCTCGAGCTTGGCCACCGATCTCTCAGCAAACTCGGCACGGGTCTCAGCCTGAGCGGAGGAAACGTTAGCCGGTCACATGAAGCGGTTTAAAGTACGAGCCACAGCCCTGCACGCATTTAAAAGCACGATACAGATAAAGAGATATACAGTCAGCATATTTCATCGACTCATTTAAAAATCACCGGCTTAACCAAAAATGGCCGTAAAAAAAAAAAAAAACGAAACGCAGGACAGATTCACTATTTTCCCACGATTTAATTATGCTAAAGTCATTTAACTCACCTCCTTCAACTTGTCTGTAAGAACCTTGATCTCCTCCTCGTACTTGTCCTCCTTGTGCGAGTACTGTGGTTGCACATAAAAGGCCGAAGTTAGCCAACTATTTGCTGGGTTCATGCGGTGTCATTTGTTGTTTCAATGTTTTGCCTCCTACCTTCTCAGCCAGGACCTCCAGAGACTTCAGGTTGTTCTGCACCGTTTTCAGCTCCTCCTCCAGCTCATAGCATTTGCTATTGGTTCACGGTTTTGGTTGAGTGGGAAGATGACCACAGACACGCACACAGACACAAAAAACACAAATTTTTGTACTTTTTTTTTACATTTGCCTGGAACATTATTTAAAAATTGCGGCTTGAAGAGATGGAGGGAAAAGGGAAGGAAGTCGTTTACTTCTCGGACAACTCTGCACGCTCCTCGGTACGTTCCAGGTCACTCTCGATGATCACCAGCTTACGGGCCACCTGAAGGTCACAGCGTACAGAGGTCAGTCCCACACAAGTTTGATACAAGACAGAATAAGACGTATTGGACAACACTAAACTCGTATTATTTCGGACTTAATACGCATCTGTCCCGGGAGTATCCATTGATGTCAGCAGTTAAATACAAAGTGTCAGAGTTCAGCGAACAGCTGAGAAACGACTTGCCTCCTCGTATTTGCGATCGGCCTCCTCTGCAATGTGTTTGGCCTCCTTCAGCTGGATCTCCTGCAGCTCCATCTTCTCCTCGTCCTTCATGGCCCGGTTCTCGATGACCTTCATCCCTCTGAATGACAGAAAACAGCATGGCGGGTAAGTCACAGGCACGAGTAAAAAGGTCAATACGATTAAATAATTCCTTCTTGTACGACTGTCAAAAGAAAACAGTATCTTTTTTTAAAGAAAATTACATTCTTAAGTGCCTTCGGTGAAGGTGGTCTGACATTCGAGAAGGACGAGACAGACTTTTACACAGATTGTGTTACCATCTTGTCAAAATGTCTGGATAGTTAACAGACACATTGGTCCCATCCTATGATGGTGGCCAACACTGTGTACATGAGCTTGTGGAATCAGTCACACTTGATTTGTCGTAATTTGTTTCGCTTGTTGGTCTTCTGCGCTGCATCAACCTGCATGAACAGTGCTCTGTAAATACAATTAGATTAACGGCGAGGCGTGTGTGTGACTTTGTTATCCATGCTGTCGATACCTGCACTTGTTGCTCTAGAAGACATAATTACATTGTGTAATCAGAATGCTAAAGGCCGTTTCTACGAGAGGTCAGGAGTTATTTTGCATAAATATAAAACACATTTGTAAACAATTATGCATTTAGTCATGCTTTTATGCAAAGCATCATCTCAAAAAACTACTTTCCTAGCCCCTGCGCTTCCATTTCGTACATTCTACATTAGTGCAATACAACTTCTAGCCACCAGAGGCAGCAGGGAGCAAAATGTTAGGAGTGGGACTTCCAAGAGCATGAGTCGGGCGCAATCTTTGATTTGTAGTATACTGAGGTTTAACAGGAACTTCTCAGTGCGAGAGTACTGCAACTTTTTGCCCGTGAAGGACGACTGTGCATCAAAAACAGACCTGATACTTTGTAGAATATATTCAAAGACTGGATTTTCTTCCATTTAACTGTCAAAATCTAATATTAGGTGATCGGGAATTTAACACAACAAAAACACAAAATATGAAGCGTAGAAGTGTGCATTTTCTGTACAATACCAAGGACTAACAAACGGTCTCCTGAGTGGATCGTGTTGACCAAGTGAGGTCAGTTTTGCAGGTGCACGGTGCCCACCTCTCGCTCTGGTCGGCAGCCTTCTCAGCCTCCTCCAGCTTGATCAGCGCTGTGGCCAGACGCTCCTGAGCACGGTCCAACTCCTCCTCAACCAGCTGGATACGTCTGTTCAGGGAAGCTACATCACTCTCAGCCTATAGGTGAACACAAACACCAACACACAAGTCAGATCAAGTGTATTATCATCATCAAGCATGTTTCAGTCCAACACATCCCATACTCTGTCCAAGGAAAAGCTTGGGCTGAGTCAGGACTCTCAACCCCCTTCTAGGGGCTGCTGCAGGATCTAATTTGCACGTTTTATTCGCAAGCTAAAACAAGGGGTGGGTTGCCATTTATTTTAATACACATTTAAACCAACAGTGCATTTTACAGGACAAACCAAGACGTATTTTGGCGCCCTTCTTTTCACCATTTTCAGTCACGCCGACAATTTCCTGTGTCATTGTGATTTAGTTTATCTTGTCCCAAAAGCTGCCACAAAACATGGATACAATTGAGTATTTTAAAAGCGGGAGGGGGGGGGCAGCTCCCCCTGTGCTCCAACTAGCTAGCCTTTGATCTCAGAGGACCTGCAGCTGCAACGTTAGCCTACTTGTTACCGGCTGTTTGTGTACCCGGGACGTGCAGAAGGGTGGTGCCCCCTCCATCTTTACGCGCATCCTAACTAGCGTGCTAATTTCAAGCAAGTCCACCTGCTACCCGGCTGCTGCATTGGAGCCAAACCCGTCGCTGCCCGGGGCCTTAACCCGGCCACGCCGTCCGCAAAGCCCGGAGACCTAATTGCCTTAGATAATTAGTGTCGGCTTACTGATTCTCTCGCACTCTTCTCCTGGTTCAAGTCCCGCTGTAACAACGCTGCGCGGTCCTCCGCCACATCGGCTTGGTCCTGCAACGACTTGATCTTCTTCTTCACAGCTACCAGAGAGCTCCCACCGGCCATGTCTGCTGCTTTTTTTGGGGGAGGTTGGTCTCAGCTAAGCTAGTTCTCTCTGTCCGCTCTGTGCAGGGCTGCCTCAAAACGCGCGCGCGCTCACACACATACGCACACACACAGTGGGAGATGCGGCGCGTTTGATCCCTGCCCCCACCCCGCCTTTAATCGACCGCGGATGAGGATTGGGACGGTCCACCAACACCGGAAGTACACGATTTTTGTTTTTTTCACACGTGGAATAAACCATTTGAAAAAAACGAATTGCTGAATAATTTTCAATTTGACGTGCTTTTCAATTTATTAGTTTTTTAAAAAAATTCACGAGGCTTATAAATTGAGCCAACCCTATCAAAACCACAGCTGCAAACTATAGACACGGAGTCAGCTAAACTACGATTAACTGTATGATTAACACAACATAAATCATATTATTATTTATATTATTAGTAGTTTATTAGTGTTATTATTTTTTATTCCCCAGCTATTTGCCCATATTTGTATGAATTAGGCCCCACACACTTTTATTGTCCTATTTTAAGTAGTGCATTTCTTGAACTTAACTCACCAGCATATTGCATACAAAATGTATTTATTGATTGTAACTTTATGTCCTGATTTAAGTTGTGATGCTAATGTGTGGTGTAATGAGGAAGGGATACCTCTATTTCAATTAATCATTATGCTTCATTTTGTAGTATACTCATGTCTCGTTCTCTTATCTGTGGTATGCATCTGTTTTTGTACTTATTAATTTCCCTATCAAACATCTTAATTCATCTTAATCAATCACTAAAGTATATCTTTGGACTCTATGTATATACTGTCGTCTTATGTTATCTTAATAATATTGGTGTTGTTGACGTTGTTGTGGCTGTGATGTAATACATTTAGCGTACTTGGTGTAACATTAAACCCATGCAGTCAATTTCATCACTGTTGGAAATATCTGTAAAAGTGCCAGCTGAAACTAAAACAAACACAAATCTGTCAGGGATCTTAAAACCCCAACATATGCGTATGAAGGGCCCCACCGAACCCCACTGGACCTCAGATGTGTCCAAATGACTGTGTAATGCAGACATATATGCACAAGATATACATGTTAATATTTGCATAATCATTTGTCATACGGGGGCTGCTAGTAGTTTCCTGAGGGGACCCACAGGGTGGTTCAAGGTCAAACCATGAGACAATGGGTGACCCACTCACATCCATGGCTTTCTTCTCAGCGATCTCCAGTTTCTCCTGGGCGTCCTTCAGGGCTTCAGAGTACTTGTCCAAGTCATCCTCTGTCGACTTCAGCTTCTTCTGCTGTGTCACGATGTCATCCTCCAGCTTGATGACAGAAACACAGAAAGAAGATGTACAAACAGACAGACGCCATGACTTTCATAGACAATCTCAAGAAGCCCGTTACACCTCTCGTGTCGGTGAATCATCGCTCTACACTTAACACACTCCATATCAACCATTAATGCTGTTTACAATAAAGTTGTATCGGAGAACATATTATTAATTAACATTTTACCGAAATCATAAAGAAAACATTCCCGTTTTGTATTTACCAACTTCATGGAGTCCAAATAAAGAAGACAACAACAACAAAAACATATATATTACAATTTCCCAAATTGTATTTAATCCTATAAAAGACACACATATGAATCCTGGACAGGAGCCACGCAGCACGGTGCCATCGACCCCCCCCCCCCCGCGCGTAAAAGCAGGTTCCACACAATGGGTGCCGACCTTTTTGCTTCTCTCCTCCGCATTTTTCCTGTCCGACTCGGCCTGCCCTGCTCGGTCGATGGCGGACTCTTTGTCGATCTTGAGCATCTGCATCTTTTTCTTGATGGCGTCCATGGCTGCTTATCGGTCGTCGAGGGCTGTCCGCCGCGTAAAGCAAGAAGAAAGGTGAAGGAAAGGGACCCGGAGCGTCTGATCCACGCGGAGCGGCCGGCTGGAGTGCGAGCTGCGTCTTGGAGAGTCTGACCTGTGGTTTGGCCAGAGCACTTCATGGACACCTGATACTTTATGGAGACAACTGCAGCTGTTTGTCAACGCGGGGCAAGTCTCTCTCTCTCTTTTTTTCTTCTTCTTCTTCTTCTTGACCTACTCAGTGATTCGTTGCTTTTAGACATTTGACCACTGCTGTGACTATACATGGGGGTGTAGAGGTCAGGGACAGGAGGAGGAGGAGGAGGAGGAGGGTACCGTGCACCCCCTCTGTTTCTAGGAGGGAGAGTGTGAACAATCAAATATAGCTCCTCATGAGGGGGGTATATTTTTGGAGAAACTTCTATTCATCACCCAGGAAAACAATGCATATACATTTCTTATGAGAAGAGGCTCGTTGGACATAATTTGATCATGTGTCTTATAATTTATTTCACTTTTTTATACTTTTACTAATACTAATACTTTAAAAAAATATAAGTTGCTAAATTAAAGGATGTCAGACGCGTTTAATTCATCATAATTCAACATTTAGAGATTGCAACTATAATGAATTGTATCAGAGCTATTCGTGTAAAACAAATATACTGTATGATTGGATAAATCCCAATCACCCCCCCCCCCCCCCCCCCTCATATAAGCCAGTGTGGTCTTCCAGGGATGATTCCTGTATATCATCGAGCTCGTTCGACTACTCGTGCCAACACATGCCTGAAAGTTATACGTCTCAAATGGGCCGCAGTGGCGTGCTCTGAGGAAAATACAGAAGCATTGGCATTTCAACAGCCCCCCCCCTCCCCCTCTGTGATAGCTCACAGGGCCTTCGGCACAGCTGCTGCTGTCACACAGCCTGAGGTAGATGGTAAGAATAGTGCTAATAATAATAGTTTACTGTCAACAATAATTCATGGTTGTGTTGGGGGGGGGGAATTGGACCTTGAGAAGAAGAAGAAGAAGCAAGCTAAATATAAGTTAATGGGTGAAATTAAGATGTGAGCTATTTACACATTAAGAAGTGTTACGTAATACTTTTTTTGTCCATCACGCATAAAAAGCCACACCGACAGTATTTTTGTTCTCTGGAGTTTAGTTTGAAACAATCTTTCTTAGTTTCTTTGCTGTAATTGTTTTGAAAATTCATTTCAGAATTTCTTTTAAAGGCAGTCAGCTGTCACTGTCTTCTGGACTGTTAAGCGCCTGCTTGAGGCACTCTGGTCGTATACAGAGATCAGAGAGGCTCATTGCACAATCCACGCCGAGAGATCCACATAGACACGTAGACATGTCCGACAATTAATGATTTACTCTGATTAAGGCTTAGGCTTTTGATTCTCTGTAAATAATCCTAAAACACTTGAGCTCATTGTCTATATAAAATGAGTGTCAGGTTCTTGTGACGGGGTGAGGCTCAGAGTGACAGGCTGGACGCAATATAAATAACAAAAAAAGCACTTTTAATGAGGCAAAACAGTTTACAAAAAAACAAGGTCCAAAAGGGGCAGGCAGAGGATCGTCAGTCAGGGCAGGCAGGGTCGAAGCAGGCAGGATCAGGAACACGGACAGGACGACGGGAAAAGGACACAGAACTAGAGACGACAATCCAACAGCAGACAAGGGAAAGACTGACACAATATATAGGGGGGGAAACACAGGTGTACGACATCAGACAGTAACGAGACAAGAGTGGCTGAGGGCAGGTGCAGGGAATTAAACAATCAAGACAGAGAAGACACAGAGGAGACATAGGAGACACGGAACACAGGAGAAACAGAACAGGGTGTTACAATGAGCCCCTTTATTAAATTATTTGAAATAAAATGGCTGTATTGGCAATAGACTAGTTGTGAAACTACATTTTCTTCCTCATTGTTGCACATCCTAGACATTATTAAACATAATCAGTGCTATATTTATACTTGGAAACTTCCCCTCTTGCATGAGATTCAACCTGCTCGCGCTCATCAGAAAAGGCTCAGACACGGGGGGCTTACATATGTGAGGTCATGTAAAAATATCAGCGTGATGAGCGGGTTAAAGCCAGTGTGAAGGCTCGTCACCGCGTGTCATTGGTGTGCGACTTTACATCATCGGAGCCGACAACCTGATGTGAGAATCAGCGTTTTATTCAAATTAAACTGTAAAAAAATAAAGAATGAAGCAGTGAGTTTGGGGTCAATGTGGCCGAGGAGGTCCTCTTTGAATACGATCGTCTTCAGCGGATGAATCCTTGAGGTGCAGAATGCAGCCGGTCATCGGTAACCGTATCTGCTTTCTGACTTTTATCATAATTAGATTTAGGGGCGTCAAAATAATGGATGAGCCATCTTCAAATCAGCTGCTCGTCCACGTTAAACGCAATGCCCTCGGCCTTTCAGACATCGACCCCTCAGCCAGGTGGATGTAACGGGGCCTCTTGTCACAAGTCTCAGAGGGAACTGGAAAAGATTAAGAGCTTTACTTGAGAGTTAGATTTCTGTCAGTTGGTAAAATCATATGCATTAGTTAGCCTAAAGTGTCACGACAGGATTTAGGGTGGACCCAAATGCACGACTCAGGAGACAGATAGTGCTCTTAAAGATCTTTTACTTATTTGTCAAGAACGGAACAGACTGAATAAACAAACAGTGGACCGCTCAAGGGCTTAGTCTGAGAGCACAAGACAATCTGGCAGAGGACAAGTGGAAGTGAAGGAGCTAAATAGTGAAGGACTAATGAGGGGATGTGCAGGTGAGAAGGGCGTGAGGACCAGGTGAAGGGAATGAGGGACTAACGAGGTGGTCAGAAGCAGGTGAAGGGAGTTGGATTGACGAGATGGGAAGCAGGATCTGGAATGACAGGATAGTTAGTGACAGGATGAAAACAACTAATACAAAAAGGAAGGTGTGGAGCTAAACTGTTCCATAAAGAACCAACTTTAAGGAGAAAATGACCAGAAAAAGGACTCCTGGCTTAAAAGCAGTGTTCGAAGCAGCTGTGCCACAGTGATCGACGTTGATGTCTACAATTTGAGACCAAGGCAAATTTAGCAAGGCTCTGCCTTCATAGCATGGACTCAGGCACGTGCACAGATAGACCCCTAGTGGTGCTCAAGCACCAGCCCTTTTGCCCTGGATGAGAAAAGTGCCCTTTTTGCTGGAGCCCACTTTTTTTCTTCATTAATAAGTATTAAAGAATAAAAAATAGTCTCTGTCATCAAGTCCTCCCAAATGTGTTTGGATATCTGTCGGGGCATTTATTGGAGTTCTTGTGAGAATTTCGCCCCGACATGCTCCGCGGCGCTCACGAGCCCCCGCCGCGCCCCTCCTCCTCCTCCTCCTCCTCACCCAGTGCTCCTCGCGCCACCAAACGGGTGCACCTCCTTCTCCTCTGACCCGCAGCATCAGACCAACAGGTCATGAGTCATGACGGTGTTTGTCCCCTGACGTTGTTTGGTGATAAATTAACCACAACTGAAAATATTAAGTCACAACTGGTCCGACGTTTCCTAAAAAAAATAAACAAACACAAATTCCCGAAATCCGTGATTTCAAAGCCTAGTCCAGCTGTTTACTGACGTCATGTTTGAGAGAGAGAGATCTGTTTTATAAATGCCATTTAGACAATTTCGATAGTATGTTGAATTTATTAATTCATTTTATAAATGTCACAATAATTCACAGCTAGAACAGAGCAGCTAAACTATGCTAACAATAGCTCTCGGTGTCATGCTATCCATGTGCCACATTGTTTTATGTGGTATGTTTCTCTTTGTTTTGTCTGTTCCAGTTTTACAAAGATCAATCTTGTATGAGTAATTGCAGAGGGTGAAAAGAGTAAACGCAAGAAAAAACAACACTTGTAATAGCTTCTTACTAACCAAGAGTGATGTCATGCTGGGAAATATCAGATTGAGGCCTTATAAAGTTTTTACAGAAGTTTGATATTTCCCGGCATGACCGAACGGTTGAGGTTAGTACGTTGTTTATTATATGGCATTTTTGACTTCTATTATTTTGTAAATGAAAATAAATTGTAATTGTTAATAGAAAACATGTCATTTTGTTCAACTCTCATGTCTTCTCACGACACAATGTGTTTCAAGTGCTGCTAGCAATCAACTCCGTAACTTGGAAAAATCGTTTTGGCGATGGGTGCCCTTTTTTTTGGTTTGAGCACCTGCCCCCCAAAATGTCTGTGCACGTGCCTGCATGGACTGAATATAGCGTCAGGTTTAGCACCGACTGGGAAACACCATCATGTCCTGACACCCAACTGACCCACGGACAGAGACCTCCACGTTCTCCGTTATTCACCGATAGACTGGAGAACCTTGCTGTGGTTCTGCACGTCATTAGCTGCTGCAGAGGCACCGTGAGAGGAGGTAGCAGACACACATGGAGAGTCAGATCTATAGAAATAACTTTATTTGTCAAGATAGAAAGGTCTGAATAAAAAGTTGTCTCCAAACCGACAGGAATACAATTCTGGTGGAGAACAGTGTTTTTAGCTCTGGGTGTTGATTCTCGATACATTTTGAGTAACCAACCCAAATAAAATGTTTTGTGATCAAGAACTGGATTGTTTTTTTTTTTTTTTTGGAGGGTATGTATGCGTGTGTATATGTATGTATGTGTGTGTGTGTGTATGGGTGTAGGGGTATGTATATGTGTGTATATATATATATGTTTATGTCTGACATTTTTTTACTTGTTTTATGTTTATATCACTAAACAAATAAAACAATTTAAGTGCCAAAAAAAGAACTGGATTGTTCAAAAAGTGGGAATTGAACGTTTGATCCGATTCCAAGTCGTGTTCAAGGTTTCTTTGATCAGATATTTTCTGATTCAAAGTTTCTTAGTTAAGTTTATTTTATTGAGGCAAAGTCCTATAATTAAAACTTATATATTAAGCAAATAAATATATTATTTTAATTAATATATGTATTTATATATATATATACTTGCATAATATATAGGCCTACGGTTTAAATAAATGCCTCAGTAAAATACTTATATATACTTAGACATAGGCTAACATAGAAACACAGAAACATAATAAAGTACTTAAATAATGTTAAGTGTATTGGTATATTTCAGCGTGCCGTGGACTGAGTGGGCCGGTCCGACAGTAACTCCGGGGTCATGACCCTGGCTATGACCCCAGAAGTGGCTACAGATACTTGAGTGGGAAGGAAGTGATTCAGGTGCTCCAAATAACTTTGCCATAGTCGAGCGTGCATCTTTATTTTGATATTTACCTGCTCAATGAAGGCGTTTAAAATGATTAGGTTGGATGCAGTATTGGTAAAGTTCTGTAATTGGCGGGAGGAACCCTACATTAGAAGATCAGCAAAATGAGGGAACACCTAATAATCTCAGATGGTGGAAAGCACGTTTCAAAAGGTATTTTTTTATACACCAGAATGAGGAAATCCCCCCCCGCTGTAAAATGTATATACATTTCTGAATTTGCTTCACACAAGAAATAACCAAATGAAAGTTGACACACAAAGTTACATTGAAATGCTTTATTTTCAGTGAATACAAAAAAATAGTTTTATTGAGGCCGGATAAATATCTATAATATTGTTATCACTTATCTTTATTGTAGTAACTTCTTAATTTGATTCTGTTCTGAGGGGGAAAAACCACACAGGACACTTTGATTACTTCACTTCATTAAAATGCGCCACGACACCTTAATGGTCACAGATATTATCAACATGTTCTTATCACATTTATCTTTCATAGACAAGGAGGAAAAGCCAATCAATAAAATATATCAGTGACTTCATAACATACAACAAAGCAGTTTTATCAGAACACAAATCTCCAGTCTATCATAGTTTAGAAGCACTGTGGTACATGCCCATGGAATGCAGTACAAACATGTGCCCAAATATACATACATATATATATATATATATATATACATATTTATATATGTATACATATATATACATATATGTATACATATATATATATAAATATGTATATATACAAATATGTATGTATATATATAATATATATACATATATATATGTATATATATGTATACATATATATATATATATATATATATATATATGCTGATGTTACATGAACATTGTGTTCCTCTAAGTTCCTGAAACAATAAGGAAACCCCCACGGACATGAACCCACATCCCCAAACAAGCTCGTCCAGTACCTTTGACTGACCGATGAGGTGAATCCGTCACTCAAGCTGACCACACTGTATGGACTACGGACTAAGGCACTAATAACACTACAGACTTGACTGATGAATAGTGTACCCACCCAAACACACACACACACACACACAAAATACAATGCCGGAAAACATCTCTGAATTCAGACCCAAATGTTTAAAAAAAGTAATAACCATGTGACGGTCTTGAGCCCTGTGGTGCACCGTCTTGTGGGTGGAGGTCAGAATCAGTCGGTGGATCCTTGACCGTTTGACTCTGGAGAAAGAAAGAGACGCATCTGAAGCACAAAGCCATGCACGTTCACAGCAGGACCTCATCCTACGACTCGCTGTATCGTTTGAATATAGAAATACAGCCCAGAGAGTAAGACGAGGGAACCAAAACGCACCACAATCAAACTCGGCAAACAAAAATAGCAGAGTCGGTAAAGTGGCACAAAGCACCGTCCGGCTCAGAGACTGAGGGACCAAGGAGAGGAGATGAACTGCAGCCACTTCACCTTCAATCCGCTTATTTTAACATCGATTCTAAACCTTCTTATTTGACACAATTAGCTTATTGCCACGTTATTTTCAGGGTTTATAAATGTGCTTCTTTTCTGAAATTACAGAATCTGGGGAGCTGGATAGATTTAAATCGATCCCTGGTAGTGATGGAGAGAGGACTAGAAACCCACCAAGAAAAGAGGGGCCAAAGTAAATAAATAAAAATATATATATATATACATATACATATATATATGTATATATACATATATACACACACATATATATATATGTATATATATACATACATATATACACACATATATACACATATATATGTGTATATATATATGTATATATATATATATGCATAGTCGTATTCTTGATTTGCAAGACGCCGTAGTCAAATCAACCTGCCTGGTTTCTCTAACCACATATTTTCTACTTAGCACTCAATTATACAATATCATCTCCTGTATTATTACTTTTGGTGCAAGGAAAAAAACAACACTGCCCCCTAGAGCACCATCCATGTTATTGCATGATGATCAAATTCAGTTTATACCCATAAGATGTATGATGCACTGGGACAGATATGTGACCACAGCCTCTGCCAGTGGTGGTAAATAAGACCGTTTATCTGCCAAAAAACAAAACAACTCGGGAGTAATAAATATTCCTTCAAATGGTAATCAGTGGTCCTGTGTAGAAAAGCATTCGCGTGGTTACGGTCGTGTAAAACGTTCTCCTCGAGTCTCAGCGGCTCCGCGCGATGACGCCTCTATTCAAGAGCTTGGAGACAAACGCGTAGAATTTGTTGCACCTTAGAAAATGCACGTTGCATGTTAGATCCCTTCAATATTTGCAGAAAAAAGAAGAAGAAAAAAAACAGTCACTTGTGTCACTTTCTACTTTTAAAAAAAGGCAGATTCCCCCAAAAGAACTGTCCGATATTGAAATGTACACTATGGTTCGAGAAACACAAAGACTGCATCCTACCTTCCATAAAGTCAAGACGCGTCACGATGGAAACATCATTATTATTATTATTATTAAGGTGCCACGTTGCAGCACAAAGGCCAACATTCACACGCTAGAGTGCCGAGCTGAAATCTTTTTGCTCTCCGAGTGACGCTGCAGTGAAACACGGCTGTGTGTTAAATGAATGGCGGGACAGTCTCGTCTTCTCCTCAGACGTTTAGGATTCAGAGCTGCAGTTTGTGAAACGAGAAGAACGCGGTAGCTTCAGGGCGAACATGAGGGCTGCGTGCCGTTTGTCCAGAGCGTCCTGGTTCAGATCGGTCAAAGAGGTCGCGGAGGACAACACGCAGTTGGTTTTCAGGAAGTAGTCAGGTCCAAACAGTAGTCATTCAAACTCGCGAGTGGTCTTTTCCACGCGATGTGGATCCACTGCGGACTCGGCCATCACCGGTTCGGTAGAAATCAGTGGCGACGTGTGTGAAGTCGCTGTGGGCCGGTCCAGAGGCCACGGCTCGTGTGAACGGATGGACTCTTCGCAGCCGGAGGTTTGGATGTTTTAGTTGTCGTGCTCTCGTAGCTCGGTGGGCAGGAACTTGTACTGCTGCTGCCGGATCTGAGCCAGTTTCCTCCTGGCTTCCTCCAGCTCTCGCTCCTTTCTCAGCATCTCCTCCTGGGCTGCAATGATCTGGACCCAAAAAAATAAAAATAAACACATTTTAAACTATACTTTACAACATCGTCAAACATATTTTGAGATCGCAGCCTCAATTCTACTTTTAAATGAATGCTGCCAAATGACAATTCTACCCCAAAAATATTTGAGCCTATATGGAAATGAGGACAGATAATAATAATAATCCAATTAATTTAAAAAGTGTTTTTTTAAAAGGTACTCAAACACACTTTACATGTTAAATTCATACAGCGTGGACACAGCTACAGGGAGCAATTCAGGGTTAAGTGTCTTGCTGAAGGACGATTGGAAGACATACTTGCTAAATACTGACCCACAGTCGCCAGCCAAGATAGCATTTAATTTCTATTTCTGTATGTCTAAATAAACATAATCTACCACTAACATGCCCCAAATATTTAACCCTCCTGTTACCTTTATATTTACTGACATATTTTACCCTCGGGGTCAATTTGACCCCAGCAGTTAAAACCTCCAGAAAATTATTAGAATTAATATTGTTTCCCAAGTTTAAGTGTGAGGTACTTTATGTTTGTTTGTTGACTACCTAAATAGCCCTTTAAATATATAAAAAAGTTGATATTTCTTATATGTTTGACACAGTGAAAAACAGCCTGGGGTCAAATTGACCCCAAAGAACACCGACGTTAAACATTGAATGGGGTCAAATTGACCCGAAAGGTAACAGGAGGGTTAAAGAAGGACACACATTGAACAAATGAACCATCACAGGTTCCCCATTCAGGTTTTTCAGGTGAAACAAACTTTCTAAAACCTCCCTCCACCGCTCCGTGTTCTTACCTGAGCTATTCCACCCACAAACTTGGTCTTGACCACCACGTTGGCTTCGTCCGCCTTGTCGAACGCCGCCTTCTGAGCGGCCCGCACCAAATTGTCGGAGGCCTTCTTTACCGCATTGCCAGCGATCTGTTGAAGACAGAGGATCCGTCGATAACAGCAAACAGCAGCTTAATGAAGCAATAAGGCACGAGAGGCAGTGACTGTATCGTCAGTAATGTCCTGTCACTCTTCCATCTGCACTATCTGCACTTTTTGACTACTGTCTTTAATGTCTTTTTTATATTTATCCCGCTTATTGTATATTGTGTGTGTGTATAAGTACGGAAGAGCAAAGTGTAACCGGAGTCAAATTCCATGTATGTGCAAACCTACATGGCCATTAAAGTTGATTCTGATTCTGATTCAAGGGGGTCGCCCAGCAGCTTTGGGATTTATATCCACTCACTGCCATGGTTTGTCTCGCTTACAACCAGCATTAGAAAGAGTTTGCGCCAAGGTGCTGCGCAGGCAGTGATTGGTGGAGATGTTTGTGCCCGCCCCCTTGCATAAACTGGGCAACATTGTCAAGCTTGAAATGACAACTAACGGTCACGCAAAATCTACCCGTTATTGTTATTTTGAGTGCGCACCGATATGGAACGGTCAGATAAATGTAAACAGTTTGTACAGGACATTACGGCTCAATAATGTACACCCTGGGACTCACTCAACCAATCAGAATGCTTGATTCCATCGACTCGTATTATAAAAATAGGGTCAGGGTTCATATGCATGTTGACCGATAGATTTCCAGGACTTTAAATCAAATTTCCATGACCAAACATTATGTGAAATCTCTGTGTAGACATGAAGTGAGAAAATGTTGTATTTAAACTAACAATGAGAATACCAAAGCATACAGTATAACTTTAAATGACACACATAAATGAGACTAGTTTGATTAAAAGATGTATTCTTTTAACCAAACTATTGTCCCTTAAATCACTGTTAATGACATATGAATATAACACATTCCAAGACTTTTCCCAAACTTTTGGGATTTCATTTTCTTCAAGGACTTTTTCAGGCCTGAAAATAACCATTTCAGAATTGCATGACTCGTCCAGGTTTTCCATGACCGTATGAACCCTGAATATAGACACGGATATAAGAACAACGTGGGGAGTTGAGCGTGCACCTGAAGTCTCCTCATGGCCTCAGAGTCCTGGTCAGCCTTCACCTTACAGGCCACCAGCAGCTGGGCGGTGGAGGCCGCCACCTGCTTGGCCGAGCAGATGAGCTTCTCCTCACTGGCGTGGCCTTGCACCGAGGCGTTGGCCGCCTCGCACAGGTTGCTGGTCGCCGCTGCCACCAGACGGGCCTGGAAAGGAAAAGCAGCGTTGGGAAACATTGCAAACTGCATAAAATGCCCCCCCCCCCCCTAGGACATTACTTACAGCAGAAATGAGCCCCTGGGACCACTGTCCGTCGTCCACGGCGTTGGCCTGGATGAGGCCCACTTTGCCCTGAGCCACCAGCTCTCTCTGGGCGGCCGAGGCCGATTTCACCAGCGCGCTGGTGGCCGCGGCGATGGACTTGGCCGCCTCCAGGATCTGCTCCTCAAAGTTCAGCGTCTCGTCCGCTTGCTGAGTGGCAAAGAGACCAGTCAGTCAGACAGGGCTCCTGTCAAGGAGGCGGGACTTCGGTACCTTCGATACCGCGAGGATTTTAGCCCACTGCTCACAAATGTAACTCGATATAAAGCCACAGGGTTCATACACATGGTGACCGATGGGTTTCCAGGACTTCAAACCAAATTTCCATGACCAACAGTTTGTGAAATCTCAGTGTAGACATGAAAACGTGAGAAAATGGCGTATTAAAACTAACTGAGAATTCCAATACATACAGTATATCCCTCCTAAATGAGCATATGAATATAAGACTTTTCCATGACTTTTCCAAAACTTTTGGGTATTTTTTTTCTCCAATGACTTTTTCCAGGTCTGTGAATAACCATGAAAAAAATTGCAGGACTTTTTCCAGGTTTTCCATGACCGTATGAACCCTGAAGCCACAGAGCATTTTCTTTTCAAGTATAAACATTTTACACAGAAGAAGAAAGTGACGTGATTCCAACACACGTGGTGACTAAGAGAAAACAACATGTCTTCCAAAAGCTTCAACCAGCCCGATACAAATAATTTGTTTTAATATGATCTGTCAGTGTTGCACATCCAGTCGTACTCTAGTCTGCACGTTTCAAGAGAAACATTCACACCACACGTCTGTAGACAGGGCGGGACACTGTAGGAATATGTTTGATATATAGTTGGAACTGAATAACAACCTAATATATCAAACATATCAGACAGAGCCCTGCAGAGAAGGCCTCCGGTGGTGAGGTGTGGGGGGGGGGTTAACTGGGAGCCAGAGGACATGTATACTGGGACAACTACCACAGGACGGACGATGGGAAGACGGGGGGGAAACTTGGCTGTAGATAATATATAACGGATGTGTTCAACTCAACAAAAGGTGGGAAAGTTTCAGCTGCGGAGATATAAAGTAAAACTGAACAACAGACAATTATTAACGGTTCACAACTTGAAAGTCAGTGACGGTTACGGGAAGTTAAAAGTGAGAGATTCTAGAGACGAAGTAAGGAAAGTTTGATGGGAATATTCAACGAGGAGGAGACGGCACAAACACAGTTCTGTAAATGTCAAACAACAAAACGTCTCACTCCCAAAATTGAAACTTGGAATACAAACCACAAAAAAAGAAAACGGAGATGTTTACTGACAAGTCGAGAGCACTGAAGGGATCATGCTTCAACACAAAGAATATCTGTCTAATAAAGACGATCTGTAGCTTACAATGCAGGACTCTTGACTTGTATTGGAGTGTTTTTACATCGTGGTTTAAAACTTTACTAAAAGATCTCATAACTTCATTTACTACGGCCGACAATGCACACAGGTATATTAAGATATGATGAACGCTTGTGTTTTTTTCGACTCACCACATTTACCGCTATATCCTAAAAAAAAATATAACGTCTTTAAAGTGTCTAACACAGGAGTTGGAGAGTCTTTTTGCTCTGCAACTCTACACAACGGCCCGCTTCACGTCCCGGTGGCGCCGTGCGGTCCCCCACCTTGGGCTTGGCTCGAGGTTTCAGCTGCTCCAGCTTCTTAGCGGCCGCTTCGATGGACGCCGCCGCGCCCAGCAGCTCCGTCTCCGCAATCACCGTCGGATCCTCGGGGTCCACCCACTCTGAACCTGAGGGAGGGACGCACACGCACACACACACACACACGCACACACACACACACACACACACACACACACACACACACACACACACACACACACACACACACACAATCAAGACCTGGTGTCATTGGTACACCTTTATAAAGGCAATGCTTGGTCTGCTCCCTAACTACCTGCGTGCCTTCGTCGTGCAGGAAAGTCGGAAAATACTTCTTACTGCTTTTAGATATATATTGAAAGAAATATATAATAAAAAAAATGTACAATGAAAGAAATGGAGGCAGGTTCCCAAACATTTCTCCGTCTCTTAACTTTTAGTTTCTCTGAACTCGTCTTGTTCTGTTTCTAACTAGGCGTTTCTTACGTTGTTGCCCGTCTTGACCAGGTCACCCTCGAAAAAGGGATTTTTAATCTCAATGGGATTCACCTGGTTAAATAAAGTTTTTTAAAATTTAAATAAAGAAAAAAACAGGATTAAAAAAAGAAAAAACCACGTCAGGGGAGAGGTGTGTCTAAAGATCATGCCACACAACAACAACAACACTGTGATGACATACACACACAAAGAGAGCCATGTGTCCCATGCATAGCTGATGGAGGCCACAAACGGCCATTCGTGGAAATGAAGATGGAGAGATTTATTTAAAACGAAGCGCGGTGGCCGGAGCCGACTCGACGTCCCCGAGAGCAGCCGAATTTTTAAAAAGGGGATTAAATGAATCAAATGTTAGATGGCGAGGAGGGGAGGTGTGGAGGTGTGGAATGGCTCACAGCCGGTGGAATAAAGTCACGGTACAGAAAACCAACTTACCTCCATCTGTGGCGAGAGAAAGAGGACAGGAGTGTTACAAAGATTGTTTAGAACAAAGGAATGTTTTGGCTGTTATTCTGGGAAATTAAAAGCTCATTCTCTGGAGATGTGAGAGTAGACTCCTACTGGGGGATTGTAAACATGGCCCTTTGTTTTCCTCGTAGCTTCATTAGTAAAAGAATAGAAGTTATTTTGGAGTTTATTCATGATAACACAGGAGAGGGAGCGCTGACCCTTCATGGCCTCTGCGGTCTGGATGAGCTCCGTCACGGCGCCCGCGACTCGCTTGGAACAAGAGGCGAGGTGATGCTTCTGCTCGCCGGTCGGCTTCTGCAGAACCTACACGCACACACACACACACACACACAAAGACAAACAGACACACAAACAAACACAGACACACACATAATTTAAAACCACAACCTCGGAATTTTCTAAGAAATCTAAATTCGTCAGGCTGAGTATTTGATAAATATTAAATCTAGAATGTTTCTAGTTTATATAATTTAGCACACATAATACAATGATGCCATTTTTACTTTGAATATTTCACTGAGAATTAAACCGTTTCAAAAGCTGTGTTGGAGCTGTATTATTGGTATTTGATTATTTTTAATGCAGTTTATTCATTATTACGCTCATCTCCCACCATCTGATGCGTGTTGTTCTCTGTGTGTAGTTCTCTGTGTGTAGTTCTCTGTGTGTAGTTCTCTGTGTGTAGTTCTCTGTGTGTAGTTCTCTGTGTGTTGGACGCTGTAGCTGAATATGACGTGAACCAAGACGGACAACTGAAACAACGACAAAGAAAGTGACTGTATAAAAATACATATTGTTATGTTGTTTAACATTTTTTTTAAAGGTGTGTTGGAGAGAACAGAAAATATACAACTGTAATGTCGAGTTTCTTTTCTATATATACAAAAGAATAAAGAATAGAATAAGAGAGCCAGAGAATAAGAAGTCAAAAGGTAAATTCAGTCTAATGCATAACGATAAGAGCTTTTCTACTTCTAGAATCTCTCTCTCTCTCGCTCTCTCTCTCTCTCTCCCTCCCCCTCTCCCTCCGACCCACTCTTCAACTTACAAACAGCACTTGTTCCAGTAAGTCGATGTATCCGCTCGTGCATTCTGACCCGAACATCAGCGCCCTGTTCTTCACCTCCTCGCTGACCTCTGGGTGGTAGGCCGCTTGCTGGAAAAAACCAAACACACACGCTCCAGATTTAACAGGACCGTAGAACTTTCCTCTCATTTATATATTTATAGTAACATCATAACATTGAGTATTTAAAAAATAAAATAAAAACGGACCTTGCAGGTGGTGAGCATGTCTGAAATGGCCTTGCGGCTGAGGTTGGCCGTACGGATGATGTCTTCCTGCCGGCCAGAGTTCCCAGCGGCCACTGCTTTAGCGGTTGCCATGGTGATGCCTTTCGTCATGCGAATGAACTCCTCGGGAGTGGTGGTCTTGTTGGGAGCATCCCGGGATTTAAACACCTGCGGACGACACAGTGGGATTTGGGGAGTAGAGAGCACATTTTGTTTGAGACGTTATAAAGAAAAAAAATTCTAATTAAATCCAGGAAAAAATAAATAAATTCATGAGTCAGCGCCTTCACATTTTTATGAGGGCAAAAAAAGCCCAAATATTATTCGTGAATCACCAAAAAACATAATTTAGCATCAATCTGTGTTACAAGTAAGTAAGTAAAGTTTATTCATATTTCACTCATCACAGACAAATCAACGGTTGTAGCTCCAACACAAACACATCCGTCCACTTTTCAAATATTATAAGTTTACAACATTTATTCATATTGCACTTATCACAGATAAAGTGTCACAAACTGCAGTACGGTAGTCAATTAAAACAATTTGGCAAATGAACCAAATGCCAGTGTGAACAGGTGTTGAGTGGAGTTTAAATGATGCTCTTGAATCTGAACCCTTTAGCGGTGCAGGCAGAGCGTTGGGCAGCGTTAGAGCCTCAAGAGCTCCGTCACCACGAGTTCTAAGGCGAGTGTGAGGGACTGACGGAAGGTTCTGGAGGTCGGATCTGAAAAGGTCGGGATGTTGAATCCGGGTGAAGGAGTTCAGCCACATATGAAAGAGTCTGGCCGACCAACACCCGTACATGCACACGGCCTCCACACGGCCTCCACACGGCCTCTCACCGTCAACTCCTGTCGGATGCACTCGATGGTGGCCTCCAGCGCTCTGGTGCCCCTCGTGGCCTCGTCCTCGACGGCCTTCACCGTCTTCAGCAGCGACGTCACGTTGGTCACCATCACCTGGCGAGAGAACAGGCGAGAGTTCAAACCGATCGCATCGTCGTTGATTATGAAAGTGATTCATTAATTCTTTTAATATTGAGGCTAACGAGAGAATATGAAACATTAAAAGTCGTGTTTTTACACGGCAACACAAGAGGACAACTTACACTATACACGACTCACAGAGGCTCCCATTCCAAGTATGGTACTGAGCACATTTTGTATTATTAATATGACCTCTGAAGCGTTGCGCAAGACGATGAGGATGTACATTATCAAACTGAAAAGACAGGGGGCGCACACAGCCCACAGCCATCAAGACATGGAGCTAACATCTTACAAATGGTTTATAATATATATATATATATATAAATATATATAAACACATACATATACACACATACATATATATAATGTACATATATATATATTTCATGTTATTATTATCTGCTATAAGACTCCATGACGCACTGAAACGTTCATATATATATATTTCTTTCATGTTATTATTATCTGCTATAAGACTCCACGACGCACTGAAACGTTTAAATCTTCACAGCTCGAGTTGACGAGTCACTGTGCTTTGAACCAAGCTGCATGGAGGGAATCTTTATTTGTCGTTAGTATTTAGTCGCTTTGCTCAGAAGTAGTATTGTGTAAATATTCGAGGTGTTTGCTATACTTAAATTAGATTTAGATAGCTTTTGTTGCTCATTTGTTTAGGTTAATTATTTAGTTTTTTAGGATATTTAGTTTATGTTTAGTTGTTAAGTAACATTTAGTTTAGTTTAGAAATTGGGCAACACTATGAGAACCTGGGGTTGAATATATATACATAGATACATACACTGTATACAAGAAGGCAGGTATAGGACCAGCATGCAACAGGGTGGGGGTGCATCCCCATGGTGTGTCAGTGACCACAACACTATGAGTTGAAGCAAAGGATTCAGAATATTGATCTTTGATACAAATATCACAGTTTCCTTTTATCCAGAACATGAATTCCATTGGCCGTTAACATTATTGGGACATGACTCATGAAAACAGGTTTCATAATGACAGGAGAGGTGCTGCAGATGATCAATGGAAGAGGAGGACGCAGCTATGCATACATAATATAGAAACAATATCGGAATGTCTTCAGATCCGCCTCATCGAGATAGCGGCGCGTGAGACGCCCAGCGGCCCCTGAGTCCTGACGTGAAAAGCGACCGGTTCGGTTCTCCCAGAGGCAGGGTGTGGGCCAGAGGGGCCTCCCTCTCAAGACTGCTTTGACTCAACAGACTGGGAATGTTTAAACAGGCAGCCACATACACCCACCACACAGACATTGGGTACACAGGCAGCCAGCACATACACCCACTCACACAGACATTGGGGAGTGCCACAGACACTACACTGCTACCGCGACATTAGCAAGTGCATTGATGATGTAATCATGTAAAGACCATCACCACTCAAGATAACCAAGCCGTGGCTAACAGGGAGATCCATCGGCCTGAGGGACCAGAAATAGGGTCTTCAGACAAGGCAAGCGGACCTCGAAAAATAGCGACCAGCCTGTCCTGGCATCAGGAAAGCAAAAAGTTCAAAAAAAAGATAATCCGGCACTGAAGACAACGAGAGAGACTACGCCAGCCTGTGCGTGCCTGTGGGCATCCAGACCATCACAGACTATAAACCCACAGAACTCGCGACGACAACATCTCTCTGCTAAACAACCTCAACAGCTTCTTTGCGGTTTTGCACAGAACACACAATCGCCCTCCCTAGCCCTCCATGAGCAGGTTCTGTGCCTGTCTGCTGCCAGCGTGAAGAGGACTCTCTCGTCTATCAACACCCACAAGGCAACGGGTCCAGACAACATCCTGGTCGTGCTGAAGGACTGCGCAGAGGAGCTTAAGGACGTCTTCACGGATGTCTTTAATACTTCTCTGAGACGAGCTGTTGTTCCATCATGCTTCAAGGCAACCGCCATCATACCTGTGCCAAAGAAATCCACTCCGTCCTGCTTCAACGACTATCGTCCAGTGGCACTGACCCCCATAATCATGAAGTGCTTTAAACGACTCGTCATGTCGCATATCAAATCCATTCTCCCCCCCACTCTGGACCCTTTCCAGTTTGCATACCGGGCCAAACGGTCCACGGAGGATGCAATCTGCTCTGCTCTCCACCCTCACCCACCTGGACAAAAAAGACTCCTATGTAAGAATGCTGTTCATAGACTTTAGCTCAGCATTCAACACAATCATCCCACAACAACTAATCTGCAAACTTGACCAGCTGGGGCTCAACACCTCGCTGTGTAACTGGCTGCTGGACTTCCTGAGTGAGAGGCCACAGCAATGCGTGTTATAAATAGCAGTGCGGCAACACCTCGAGCAGCATCACACTCAGCACAGGGGCCCCTCAGGGCTGTGTGCTCAGTCCCCTGCTCTTCACCTTGATGACTCACGACTGCAAAACCAGCTACAGCACCAATCACATGGTCAAGTTTGCAGACGACACAACATTGATAGGTCTCATCAACGAGGATGACGAGACCCTCTACAGGAGGGAGGTCAACCTTCTGACCACGTGGTGCCAACAACCTCCTGCTCAACAACAGCAAGACCAAGGAGATCGTTGTTGACTTCCGGAAAGGCCACACCCATCACCCACCACTGACCATCAACGGTGCGGACATTGAGCAGGTCAGCAGCACCAAATTCCTGGGGTGGACATCAGTGAGGACCTCTCGTGGACAGCAAACACTACATCGCTGGCAAGAAAGAAAGCACAGAGGAGGCTACTTCCTCCGGAAACTGAGGAAAGCAGGGAGCCCCATCCATCATGTGCACCTTCTACGCGGCACCATCGAGAGCATCCTGACCAACTGCATCACTGTGGGCGTGGGCTGCACAGACCACAGCAGGAACGCCTCAGCGCGTAGTGAAGGCAGCTGGAAGGATCATGGGTGCCTCCCCCTCCCATCCTTGCAGGACATATGAAAGCATACAACACCCGCCTCACCCGCCGGCGACCTCGATTGTGAGTGACCCTGCCACCCTCACACGGTCTCTTCAGCCTCCTGCCCTCTGGGAGATGCCGGGCTCCGAGACTCACCTGTGAGGTGCCGAGCCTCGGGCTCACGCCAGGCTGTCCAACAGCTTCATCCACCAGGCTGTCAGGAAGCTGAACTATCTCCCCATCCTCCCACTCCGTCCTCTTTCAGACTCACATGTCTGAATGCTGCGAGTTCAATTTATGTTGTCTATATGTTTACATGTTTTTTTACTATTTTTGCACTTTATGTTGTCTATGCACTCTATGTTGTCTATATGTTTACATGTTTTTTACTATTTTTGCACTCTATGTTGTCTATATGTTGCACAATTCACTTTATGTTGGACAGAAGAGAAACGCAATTTCGATCTTCTGTATGTTTGCACATATGGAAAATTGACAAATAAAACTGACTTTGACTAAAATGCTGCATCATTATTGGCGAGAACACACATCAATGCACCAAGACACATTTTTATTTGTATTTAACGCACTGGCCCATACCAAAGTTCCGGGAATTGGAGATTCAGGAAGGAAACAAATGGTATTGGAACGTCTCTTAAGTTTATTCATTTAGATGAGGATCGTTTTAATAAACAGTCGTAAAAAAAAAAAGGATTTGATGTGATGCTTAATCCAGAAATCTAAAATCTGAAGACAACACAGTCCCCAGAATGAACTTCAGGCCCCGCCCCCCCCCTCACCTTGGCCGCGCTCTTCAGCTGGTACATAGACGGATCATCTGCTGCCTTGCCGGCGCACACCAGTGGCCTTGGCCAGGCTCAGCCAGCTTAGCAGCCACATCCTTTACAGCATTTATGAGAACCACCTGGAGAAAGGACACAGACTCAGATTCATTTCAACTCGCCACACTTATCATGTGCAATGTGTGACATATTATTACTCTGTAATATAAAACTGTATCCCAAAACTGTACACACGAGCACCTTTCTTGTTCTGGTACATCGTACCACCTTCTGTATAGTGTTTTCTTTTATATTTAGCATTTTTTCTTTCTTATAGTGTTTTCTTTTATATTTTGTATTTTTTCTTTCTTCTTATAGTGTTTTCTTTTATATTTTGTATTTTTTCTTTCTTATTATCGTGTTTTTTTATATTTTGTATTTTTTCTTTTGGCGTTTTCTTTTATATTTTGTATTTTCTTTTTTAGTGTTTTCTTTAATAAGAAAGAAAAAATACAAAATAGAATAGTGATTTCTTTTATGTTTTGTATTTTTTCTTTCTTATTATAGTGTTTTCTTTTATATATTGTTATTTTTTCTTGCTTATTATAGTGTTTTTATTATATATTTTTTCTTTCTTGTTATAGTGTTTTCTTTTATATATTGTTATTTTTTCTTCCTTATTATAGTGTTATTTCTAAACTGTTGACTCAGAGCCCTGCACTAGCTCTCCAACAGGTCTTGTCGAGGCACAAATGGGAAATAAAACCTTGAATCTTGAATCTTGAAATGTGACCGCCATGACGCAGCTCAATCTTCCATAACAGGGAATAAAACACAAAACCGGCAGGCGACTAACCTGCGTCTCGAGTCGTCCGGGCGCAAGCTGTGCGGCTCCTTGACCACATCGGCCACGGTGCAGAGCTGGGTGATGGTTTCGGCGGATGACTGGGCGGCCTGAGCCAGCCAGCGGTCCTGCCGGGCTTGGCGCGGACTCCAACATCTTCGTGTCCTCCACCAGAGCTTTGGCCGTCTTCAAAATGTTTTCCCTGAACACAGAAGATTAGGAAGCAACAGAAAAAATTGAATTGAAGCTCCGATGGGGATGGGAGGACTAAAAATGTAAATGTGTGTGACTCGGTCATCAATATCAAATGATGCGTCTCTTTTCACATCGAAAGACATGTGTCAATCGTGTGGTGTGAACACGGGGATAATGAGTGAACGTCTGGGATCGATCACGGCCACATCTGTTATCTCCTGAAATTGACAGGAACAAAAATGGAAGAAGCTGCTGCACAGTTTTTCTTGATCCTCTAAGCGAAGCTCGAGATAGAAAAGTGATTCCATTCCTTCCATCCGAGGTACAGTTATCATCTCAATAACCATATCTGTAATAATCTAGGTTCATAGCGGCAGGTAATGTGCCAACCCCGACCAAGATATGCATCTTAACTAAAACCCATACAGAAGTCAACTACACGGACCCTGTCTACAGACGCTGTCCGCTCTCAGGGCGGCGACCTGCTGCTCTCGCGATAGCTGGAAGTGAGCCAGCACATGGTGGTGTCCAGGTCGGCGATGATGCCGGACACCGCGCTGCCTGTGATGTAGGCTCATGCGTTTGTTGGCGGCTCAGGTTTATAACCAGAGACACCTGGAGCATTTTCACACGACACACACATTTAACGTCAATGCCTCATATCATACAGGTGTGCGGATATCTCTGCCTGAGGCAGAGGGTGTATTTTAAATACCATCACTATTAAAAATAACGATAACTACTGTTAAATAATATTAAGATATTGTGGTCACAGAGGAGTCCTACCTATTAATTCACAAAGAAAACAAAACAATATAGATAACAACAAACACAAATCAATCATGCATTGTTTTCATGATATAGATCTACGTGACCTGTGACTAATAATGCATTCAAGAGAAGCTCAAAACACGTAGTCACAAGAGGATTCAAACAAATTTCAAGACAGCAAAACACCGTAAGGGGCCATCGCTCACCGGTGAACAGAGGCGTGGTTTAAAACTGTTTTGATCCATTTGTTTTCTCAGATGCCTTGAAATATTAACGATGCTTCCTCTCAAATGATGGAGAATAAAGTGGTGAAGTATTTCCTCAAAGCTAATTGTTTACATATGCAGCTACAAGTGTTGAAAAAGAAGGAAAAGAAACACCTCAGAGGATCAGGTTTTCCTGATCCGAAATAAGTGAAGAAAGACCTCCCAGCTCGTCATGACAGTATATATGAATTTAATTGATCCTAGTAGACATGCTTTGCCTCAGGCTGCAAGTGTGGTATATTTGATATATGACAATTCTTTTATTGTCAACAACAAAGACAGACAACTACAAGATAAAATAAATTAAAAATCTACTCTACATCATTAATTTCCAAAACAATGTCAACAGAAGGCTTACCATCTCAATTTTCATTTGACGATGATTGTTTTGTCCTCCACAAAGACACAAACATCTTCAAACAGAAACGTTTAAATCTTCACAGCTCGAGGTGACGAGTCACTGTGCTTTGAAACAAGCTGCATGGAGGGAATCTTTATTTGTCGTTAGTATTTAGTCGCTTTGCTCAGAAGTAGTATTGTGTAAATATTCGAGGTGTTTGCTATACTTAAATTAGATTTAGATAGCTTTTGTTGCTCATTTGTTTAGGTTAATTATTTAGTTTTTTAGGATATTTAATTTATGTTTAGTTGTTAAGTAACATTTAGTTTAGTTTAGAAATTGGGCAACACTATGAGAACCTGGGGTTGAATATATATACATAGATACATACACTGTATACAAGAAGGCAGGTATAGGACCAGCATGCAACAGGGTGGGGGTGCATCCCCATGGTGTGTCAGTGACCACAACACTATGAGTTGAAGCAAAGGATTCAGAATATTGATCTTTGATACAAATATCACAGTTTCCTTTTATCCAGAACATGAATTCCATTGGCCGTTAACATTATTGGGACATGACTCATGAAAACAGGTTTCATAATGACAGGAGAGGTGCTGCAGATGATCAATGGAAGAGGAGGACGTCAGCTATGCATACATAATATAGAACCAATATCGGAAATGTCTCAGATTCGGCCTAAAATGCTGCATCATTATTGGCGAGAACACACATCAATGCACCAAGACACATTTTTATTTTTATTTAACGCACTGGCCCATACCAAAGTTCCGGGAATTGGAGATTAAGAAAGGAAACGAATGGTATTGGAACGTCTCTTAAATTTATTCATTTAGATGAGGATCGTTAAATAAATCGTCGTAAAAAATAGAAAAAAGGATTTGATGTGATGCTTAATCCAGAAATCTAAAATCTGAAGACAACACAGTCCCCAGAATGAACTTCAGGCCCCCCCCCCCTCACCTTGGCCGCGCTCTTCAGCTGGTACATAGACGGATCATCTGCTGCCTTGCCGGCGGCACACTTGGTGGCGCTAATGAGCTCAGCCAGCGCCTTAGCCACATCCTTTACAGCATTTATGAGAACCACCTGGAGAAAGGACACAGACTCAGATTCATTACAACTCGCTACACTTATGTGCAATATGTGACATATTATTACTCTGTAATATAAAACTGTATCCCAAAACTTTACACACTAGCACCTTTCTTGTTCTGGTACATCGTACCACCTTCTGTATAGTGTTTTCTTTTATATTTAGCATTTTTCTTTCTTATAGTGTTTTCTTTGATATTTTGTATTTTTTCTTTCTTATTATAGTGTTTTCTTTTATATTTTGTATTTTTTCTTTCTTAGCTTAAAAAAAAATATATTTTGTATATTCTTTCTTATCGTGTTTTCTTTAATAAGAAAGAAAAAATACAAGAGAAAAGTGTTTTGTTTTATATTTTGTATTTTTTTCTTATAGTGTTTTCTTTTATATATTGTTATTTTTTCTTGCTTATTATAGTGTTTTTATTTTATATTTTGTATTTTTTCTTTCTTATTATAGTGTTTTCTTTTATATATTGTTATTTTTTCTTCCTTATTATAGTGTTTTCTTTTATATTTTTTATTTTTTCTTCCTTATTACAGTGTTATTTCTAAACTGTTGACTCAGAGCCCTGCACTAGCTCTCCAACGGGTCTGGACTGTTGGTCGAGGCATAAATGGGAAATAAAACCTTGAATCTTGAAATGTGACCGCCATGACGCAGCTCAATCTTCCATAACAGGGAATAAACACAAAACCGACAGAGCGGCTAACCTGCGTCTCGGGGTCGTCGGCGCCGAAACTGGCGGCTCCCAGCTTGACCACATCGGTGAGCTGGGTGATGGTTTTGGCGGATGACTGGGCGGCCTGAGCCAAGCGGTCCTGCCCGGAAGCCGCGCCGGAAACCAGCATCTTCGTGTCCTCCACCAGAGCTTTGGCCGTCTTCAAAATGTTTTCCCTGAACACAGAAGATTAGGAAGCAACAGAAAAAATTGAATTGAAGCTCCGATGGGGATGGGAGGACTAAAAATGTAAATGTGTGTGACTCGGTCATCAAAATGATGCACGCGTCTCTCTTTTCACATCGAAAGACATGTGTCAATCAAATGTGGTGTGAACACGAGGATAATGAGGCGAGATCGCGTCACACGTCACGTCTGTTATCTCTGAAATTGACAGGAACAAAAAATGGAAGAAGCTGCTGCACAGTTTCTTCTTGATCCTCTAAGCGAAGCTGCGAGATAGAAAAGTGATTCCATTCCCTTCCATCCGAGGTACAGTTATCATCTCAATAACTATTATCTGTAATAATCTAGGTTCATAGCGGCAGGTAATGTGCCAAATCCCGCCTTGGATCATTAGATATGCATCTTTAACTAAAACCCATTCAGAAATAACTACATTACGGACCCTGTTCACAGACGCGTGTCCGGCTCTCACCTGTGGTCGGCGAAGGACTCGTCGTTCTCGGCGTTGAGCGTGCCGGCGGAGGCGAACATGATGGTGGTGTCCAGGTCGGCGATGATGCCGGACACCGCGCTGCCTGCTGTGATGCAGGCCTGCGTGCCCTTGTTGGCGGCCTGCAGGGCCGAGAGCACCAGAGACACCTGAGGACGCACACACACACACTAACGTCACGCCTCATGAGTCATACAGGTGTGTGGATATCTCTCGGCCTGAGGCAGAGGGTACATTTGAAATACCACGACCATTAAAAAATAATCGATAACTACTGTTAAATAATATTAAGATATTTGTGGTCAGTTGCAGAGGAGTCCGACTCATTAATTGGTCAAAGCAGAGCAGAAAACAGCAACACACTGCACTATAGATACCAACAAACACAAATCAATCATGCATTGTTTCATGATATAGATCTACGTGGACCGTGACTAATAATGCATTCAAGTGAGAAGCCCAAAACACGAGTCACAAGAGGATTCAAACTAATTTCGGGTGACAGCAAAACACCGTGTAAGGGCCATCGCTCACTCGGTGAACAGAGTGTGTGTCAAAACTGTTTTGGATCCATTTGTTTTCCTCACAGATGCCCGAGTGGCAGCAGAAATTAATGAACTGATGCTTCCTCTCGTATAAATAAAATCCTGATGAAATGACTCGGCACTTGAACGCTTACATAAAAGAAATGATGGATTAGGAGGAGAATAGGAGACAATATGAGTCACGTTGCACATGCATCGCTTTTCTTTCCCTGTTGTGAAGACGTGAAATGAAAGAATAAAGTCTCAAGACTTAACTGGCACAATGACAACGACAACAATCTCCCCACGGGTCTCGGAACGGTACCTTCTCTGTGACCGCACGGGCGCACGCGATGAGCTCCCGCTTGGTGAAGCCGTCGGAGGGCGTGATCTGCAGCGCTCCGGCCTTCTGGACCAGGAAGATGCAGCCGTGGCCGAGCTCCTGCACGCGAGTCTTGATCTGGAAACCGATCTGGTCGCGGAGGAGAAACACGGTACGGCACAAATTCACTGAGCAAATCGTACTTATGCGACAGAAAAAACGACAGAAATCCAGTTTAACGGAGATATTTTTTGTTTGTACGCAAAATATTTCGGCTCAACCGTGTTGTATTTCCTCAAAGCTAATTGTTCCCCTTACCATTTTATATACATATGCAGCTACAAGTGTTGAAAAGAAGGAAAAGAAACACCTCAGAGGGCTTTACAATCTGTACACATATGACATCCCTGACCTTTGACCTCACATCGGATCAGGAAAACCTTTTTTTTCCTGATCCGATCAGGGATAAGGGTTCTTCCCTTACTTCAGGGAAATAAGTGAAGAACCCTTCAGGAGAGCAACAGAGGAGGATCCCTCTCCAGGATGGGCAGAAGCCAGAGATGTCACGTGTCCAGATGAGCCGCGTTACAGAGTTACATAAACACAATGACCCCCGGGGCGCGCTCACCTCCTTCGGCTCCGCTGTGTGAGCGGCCAGTCGTCCCTGAACGGCCAGCTGGCCGTAGTCGCCGGTCACCTGAGAGGCCAGACCTCCCAGCTCGTCGGGACACGTCAACGATTTGGTTATCTGAGGGATCGACAACACACATTTACTCCACTGCACACGCAATACGCTTCATTATAAAGCGTTAAATGTTTTCCATGACAGTATATATGAATTTAATTGATCCTAGTAGACATGCTTTGCCTCAGGCTGCAAGTGTGGTAGACATTAAAATGTCGATTAACTGCATATTTGATATATGACAATTCTGAAAACAAGTTTTCTCGTCTAAAGATAAAGAGGTTTTTATTGTCTTTGTTGTAATACAACGACATTTCATTTGATGGCCCACAGCCAGCAGCAGCAAACAACAAAGACAGACAACTACAAGATAAAAAATAAATTAAAAAAAATCTACTCTACATCATTAATTTCCAAAACAATGTCAACAATTTAATTTTAATCTGGAAGGCTTACCATCTCCTGAGCGGTGATGGCGATCGCCTTGGAGTGTCTCACCATACTGGTCTGGTAATCTACGAATGAGCCGTCGGGTTCAGGCGGTGTCCCTTCATCCAGCTAAGGAAAGACACACACACACTTTAAAAACGGTACAGCAATTTTCATTTGACGCATGATTGTTTTTTGTCCTCCACAAAAGACACAAACATCTTCAAACATGAAAACAATCAATCATCCAGCTTTTAGACTTGCAGCGACATGTTGAACTAATCCAGCCTCCCAACCAGGCACGTGCACAGATAGAGCCCTAGAGCCCTAGTGGTGTTCAAGCTCCTCCCCCTTTGCCCTGGATGAGAAAAGGGCCCTTTTTGCTGGAGCCCACTTTTTTCAATCATCAGTATTTAAGAATAAAAGTTACTCTCTCTGTCATAAACTCCCCCCAAATGGGTTTTAATATCAGACGGGGCATTTATTTGAGTTCTTGTGAGAATTTCGCCCTGACGTGCTCCGCAGCGCTCACGAGTCCTCCTCCTCCTCCTCCTCCTCCTCCTCCTCGCAGTGCTCCTCGCGCCACCAAACGGGTGCACCTCCTTCTCCTCTGACCCGCAGCACCAGACCAACAGGTCATGACGGTGTTTATCCCCTGACGTTGTTTTGTGATAAATCAACCACAACATTAGCGCTGCTGAAAACATGACGTCACAACTGGTCCGACGTTTCCTAAACAAATAAACACTCACGAAATCCATGATTTCAAAGCTTTGCAGCTGTTTACTGACGTTAGTTATGTTTAGAGAATAGAGAGAGGGAGAGAGAGAGAGAGGAGAGAGAGAGCGAGATAGAGAGAGAGAGAGAGAGAGAGAGAGAGAGAAGAGAGAGAAAGGAGAGAAAAGAGAGAGAGGAGAGAGAGAAAAGAGAGAGAGAGAGTTCTTATTCCGTTCTATTTAACGGGCTATTCTAGGATTTTCGTGGCCAGACTGAAAAAAAAATCATAAGGCCTCTCTTGTTCAGAGGGCCGGGCCAAATGTGGAGGCGGGCCGTATTCGGCCCGCGGGCCTTAGTTTGAGGACCACTGCTCTTGGCTGTTCCTGTCTATCAATATCGCTCATTTTGAAAATGACGTAAGAGGGCAATACGGATCCGTATCAGACCAGCGAGGAGGGCAATACGTGGCCATTAGCCAATCAGAACGCTTGTACTGTCATTGATAATAATTCATCTTTATTCATAAAGAAAATGTAAGCTAGCGGTCTGATGCTGCCAGAGGAAATGCAGGTCGAGGACAGCTTCATCAGTGTAATGATGCTTATGCTTCAACTCTGTCAGAATTAATTTTTTTGGCATTGGGTGCCCTTTTTTGGAGTTTGAGCACCTGCCCCCCAAAATGTCTGTGCACGTGCCTGCTCCCAACTGTAATAATTCTAACCATCTGCAAGCCAACATTAATGCCATTGTACTTTCAAATACACACCGAATGAGTGACATGCTGGTGCCGAAATTAATCTATAATATCGCGAGTACACGATGTTCGCTTAACCCAGTGAGAGAGATAACACTTTTGAATCTGGAGTCTTGACTAAAGGACTCAAAGTTTCTCAGAAAAAGCCTTTAAAAATTTATTTAAAAAAAAAATCCCCTTTGCAGAGAGTGACCGTCATGTTGATGGATTATCCGAGAGGATTATCTCTCTTTAATCAACTACTGATGTGCACATGCTGAGGGACACGAGGACAAAACACACACGGATCCAAAATGAACCACTTTCATTAATTATTAATGACATTTAGAGACGCTGTTGCCCCTGGTGACCCACACCTGAGGCACTTTTTTCCACCCCTGCGATAACTCTCGCTCCAGAGAGGCGAGGAGGGATATAATTAGTCGCTGCCATGCCGTCTGCACTTGAGATGCAGGCTTTCTTAAAATGTCTTCACACCTTATGCGTTTGCCAACAAGTTTGACTGTTAATTGGAAAGATGATCCAAAGACCTCGCGCTGTCTGAGCGCCACAGTGTCGACACTCAATTTCCCTCTATGACACCGAGGTTATAATCAAGACAGTAGCAGGAACTTACGAGTAAAAGTAGAAGAAATATTAAAATCTTAATTAGAAAATGACAGTTGCTCTTCTGAAAGTTTCCCTGTTCTCACCATCAACTTTTTAACTTCTTTGTTTATTTACTTTTCTTACTTGTTTTATTTTGTTCTTTTTTGTGTGGAATATTTTATTTTCCAAATATTTTCACAATGCAAGAGAGCATTACAGAAAATTACAGAGCAAGTTAGGAAAGAAAAAAATTAAAATACACAAGTACAAAATAAAAAGTAAATAGATAATTCCCCCCAACCAGAGAAAAATATTAAATAAAAAAGTTTGGTGCATAGAATGATGACACAGCAGATACCGCGATGGCACAGTGCATAATTCAGAGCTCCAAATATTTACAGTTCTATGGTAGCGTTAGCGCTGTACCCATGTAATCCAAATAAGGCTGCCAGATGTTTTATTGTTTTCTTTACTGCACCATCTTTTACAGTGTATTGTATTTTGCTCTTTTAACTGTTGACATGTTTTGGCCCCTGTTATTGACAAATAGTTTTAATTGACTACTGTACTGCACTTTGTGACACTTTGTCTGTGATAAGTGCAATATAAATAAACTTTACTTACTTCACTTAACTTACAGATTTAATACACTGGTTTTCTGAAAAGCATTTTGTCTCTTTTTTCGTTCTGAACAACATATTTTCCCACGATGCAATTTTGTCCACTCCTGATTATGCTTAAACAGGCGATTTGATTTGTAGTCGCGGGCAACCGCAACGTTGTCCTCGCTTCACTCACAGTAATCGGTGCAGCGAGGAGTTGAAAAGGAAAAAACGAGAAAAGAATATTGTGGCTTCTCTTCAATCTTACTAAAAAAGGGCCAGTTGGAATTGAGTGGACCAACCACAAGCTTGGTATCCAGGGAAAAGAAATGTCTGACAGATATTTCCCCAAAAGCTCCCGTGAGACACACACTCACCTTGGCCATGGCCTCTGCGATGGACTCCACCATTCCTCCCACCATGCCCACTTCACTGGCGGCGTCGTTCAGCGTCACCGTGATGTCCTCGACCGCCTCGTTCATGAGCTGCGCCGCCTCTTCGATGGCATCGTGGGTATGCGACGCCTGTGAAGTGGGACATTTGAGATATTTATATGACTATTGGCATCATCTCCTTGGCAATAGAACCCCGATACCGGTTGAGTAAGAATAGTCCAGATGATCCTTCCAGGGGAGTGAAGGAGCGACGGTTTTACCTTTGGGTTTCCTCCACCCTCCTTGGCGGCGTAGAGCATCTGCAGGGCGGACTCCGCCAGCGTCTTGGTTTGGTCCAGGAAGGTCATCTGCTGCTGGTGGTCCCTCAGCTTGGAGGCCACGCCCACGGAGGCCACGATCAGCGGCTCAAAGTACCGGGCCAACTGGGACACCTGAGGCAAAGGGGGCATGATTTAAACACGAGGACTGGGAGAACTCCACCCTCACATTACTACCCGTAAAACCCCCCAACATGTTTAAAAATAATAGATAATTTGGTACTAACAAGAATTTTTGTGCTAAGCTAACTGGTTTCTGGGCAGTGGTGATATAAGACGATTATGTAATTCAGGAAATATCCTAAAATGTAAAAAGTTGTCACCCATCCAATTGTAGCCTTTTTAATAAAAAGGACAAGAGGAGTTACAGCAAGTCAACAAACTGCATCAATGAGCATTTAGCCTGAGAAACAAAAATCATATAAAATAGGTACATACTTATATTTTGAGATATTAATAGAGATACTGCTGTGATAATGATCAATGCTCATTTTTGTCCAGACAACTCATGTTGAAATGTGTAATACTGCTACCCACTATAAGGGTAGCAGTATTAAAATAAAATAAAACGAATGTGTTGCTCCACAGCGCCACTATTTAAGCAGATTAATTAACCCCCTGCCCTATATACATACCTTATGTCCTAGTTGGGAAGCTTCGCCTCGGGCAGCGGTGGAAACGGGGTCAATTAAGTGGCCAATTTCCTGCACAGTGGACGTCAGTTGCTCCTGCAACGCCTGAAGAGAGGAAATAAAAATAAATTGCTTTTTATGAGACAGAGGTACATTCAAATTATTCAGCTGCTAAAAAGCAGAAGGCGTATAGAACTAAACAGGGGAGCATTCGCCTGAAGTTATTCTCGCTTTTAATATGCAAGCTCAAACAAACTCTTGTATTTAAATGCAACACTGGTTTAAATATTGCATTTAAATATATAAATCACAGGCAGAGTGGTAAATGGATCCAGTGGGACACAAACTGTACTGCAGGTCCGCTGCTAGACGATCAATAAGACTGTGGCTTTCACTGCAAACGTTTTTTTAAATGATATTAAATCCCTAATTTTGGTCAAATGAGCCATCTGTGACCAAGAATGGACAAAAAAACCTAATAACAAACAACCGATATTAGATCCACAAGTTACCAGAGAGACACAAGACGCAAGACGAGGAAAAAAGAAACAATCTGACCGTAGAAAATAAAGGCAAAGAAAGATGGATAGAGCGAAACAACCAGACGAGGACACACAAATAGAGACGAATGCGAACAAGAAAAAGAGATGACGGCGGTGGCGTGAGGACAATGTCGCGTTATTATCCGACGGTTGCTTACCTCCAGTGAGATGTCGTCCCTGCTGGCTAAGTTCTGGCTGACTGCAGCCAGAGACGCCTGCTCAATGTCCCGGATACATTTGTTAATGTTATCAATTGACGAGTCGCACTCCCGCTGGCCCGGGGCCTTGTCTCTGAGAAGGGAAACGGGAAGTAGAGAACGAGGAGAAGAAGAAGAGGAGGAATGGAAAGCAAAAAAAAAGACAAGAGAAGAAAAATAAGAAAGGGACGGGGAGAAAAGAGACAAAATGAGACACGTTGGCGGAGTGGAAGAGAGAGAAGAAGTGCAGAGCTTTACACATCGCTCACACCATCCACAGACAGGATGTCTCTGAATAACTTCAGTGTAACATCCGTCCACGTGCATGGCGGGAAAACCTCGAGGAGAAACTGACCTAATGAGACAAAGATATGAGGTTGGAGTCCATTTCTATGAGTGCACTTTGGCAATGAGACTCACTAAATGCTATTAAAAAATGGGCCGAGCCAAACTCCCGGTATTTCACCTGTAGTATAAAAATGAAGAAGCAGGAAATACAAAAATTGGCGCATTTGGGAAGATCTTTGTGCTAAGCTAACTGGTTTCTGGCAGTGGCGATACAAGACGATTATATAAAATTCAGGAAATATCCCAAATTGTAAAAAGTTGTCGCCCGTCCGAGTGTTTCGTTATTTTTGTGCTCACTCACCGGATGGCTGTGATGAGACTCTTGATGGAGTCAGACACGGTGCGAGAGTGACCGGCCAGGATGGACCAGGTGGGCGGGTCTTTGGGGTTGATGACCAATGAGCGTGCGGTCTTGAGCAGGCAGGTGGAGCTGTCCAGCATGGAGCGTGCCGATTGGTGGATGGGCTCCTGCGCTGCAAAGCCCTAAAGAAAAAACAAATAAAACTTCAGCGAGAATGCATTTATTATAATATCCTGTTTTTTAAATATATATATATATATATTGGTTTATTTGATAAGAGACAGTGTAATAAAAAAAATTCTGTAAATGTGCCAGAGTTATAGCCAAGAGTTTATATTTCATCTTCAGTCTTGAGAGGCAGATAGTCACAAAACAAACATAAAAAACATAAGATTACATACAATGTTCATACAATATTTATACAATATTTACGCTTTTCAACAATTAATAGTGAGAATCGTGAGTATCCTCATTCAGGAGACTTAGACATTGTCAAATACTAACAAGACATGCAACAAAGAGGCTCTCAAATTCAAACTAATATAAAACTATTATTCTAATAACACATGTAATAGCCGTGCATGAATACTAACAACACGTGATCGTGTGGGCGTACCTCTCGACTGATTTGAGCTGGGACGCTGGCAAACTCCGGGTTGGAAGCAAACGTCGTCAGGTTTTCCACCGCCTGGATGAGCGGAGCCGTGGCCACGCGACACTTGCTCCTGTTCTCGTCTGAGAAATCCCCATCCAGAGCCTGGGCGGGGGGAGAGGTGCATGAAACACATGTGAGGAAGTTGTCGAACCAAAAAGAAAGGCAAGAATTAAAACCAGTCGTTGCCGTTTTGATATGAATTATTTGCGAGGAAGAAATAAGAATCCCAAATGTTTCAGAATCCACTAAAATCCTCCCACATCAATCACAACAAGGTGTTACAGTCAAAACTAAATCCATAGCTATACCCTGGTGAGCCAATTAGGGGACAGAGAAGAGTCTAAGAGTCTCCTGAAGGATGATGCGCACATTTACAGAAATGCTTTTATTAATGTGCACTGTCCCTTATCAAATGAACCAAAGTAAAAAAAGAAAAACAAATATTTTAACAGGAAAATGGGAGGGAAAAAAGGAATAAAAAAAAGAAATAGAAAAGAACATATTTAAAGAAAAAATAATTTTAAAAGTTATTTTTAATGTCTACTGTCCCGTATTAAATAAAATAAATAAAATAAATAAAATAAATAAAATAAATAAAATAAAATAAAAACATGTTTTTATTAATGTGCAATGTCCTTTATCAAATAAACCAAAGATAAAAAGAGGGAAAAATAAATAGAAAAGAACATATTTAAAGAAAAAAAGGGGGGGAAAAGAAATAGAAAAGAAGAACAAATGTATTTTTTTAATGTCTAAATTTAAAAAACATGTTTTATTAATGGGCTTATCAAATAAACCAAAGTCCAAAAAATTAAAAAAGGCAGAAGAGAAAAAAAGTTAAGACAGACTGGAAGATAGATTGTACCTTGATGGTTTTGACCAGGTTGGCGGTGCTGTTGGCCACCTCCTTGGCAGACTGGACAAAGTGCCTCTTGGCAACCGGGTTGGTGGTCCTGGAGGAGGCCAGGCGGCAGGCGTTGCACAGAGCCGAGGTGTGCTTGGCGACAATGGTGGCTGCAGAGAGCACCTGCAGCGTAATGAACAACAAGGTGTTAAATTAGCTGAGTTAGCAAGGAGCTCCCCTAAAGTTCTGTTATAGACTGGCGAGCTGGAAAGTGACCTATGTGAAAATGCTTTAGGGGGTAAAAAAAACTGCTAGCCTCTAAATAAAATGTGATAATGAAGTAAATATTGGACTTTCAGACCTGCAGTCTGGGCACACCGTTAGACACTTCTGTAGCAGGTATTTGCATACAATGTGTTTCATTTAGGTGCAACATCTCCAAAGATGAGTCGTAAATGTCAGAAATTAGGAAATAATTAAGGGAAATTTACGTTCAACACCAAAAATCTGCATGTACTCTGAACAAAGACACAATTATAACACACATACTTTTTATGTTTAAATCATTATGTGATGAATCTCTGCAGGAACACAAAGACACCCATCTGACCATACTGCCAACACCTAGTCCTGCTTTAATGTAGATCAGACTGACTGTTGGATACTTGTTATAAAGAGAACATTGTTCAGTGCATGTACCTGAGAAGGACTACTGCCTGGGTCTACGAGATTCTGACAGGCCATCTGGATTGCCTGGTTGGCTTTTGCAAACTGGATGGGGTCAACCAACCCCTGGTGCCCTGCCTGACTGTTGGGATCAGACACACCCACCAGGTAGGAGGCCTGTGGAAGAAAAGAAGCATCCCATCAGCAGCATGAACCAGCATGAACCAGCATGAACCAGCATTGCCACTTCCAAACTAAAAAAAGGCCATTTGAGTCTGTACCTGTCCCGCAGCTTCAGTGAGGCCACACAGGGCTTTGGAGGCGGATCCCACACAGTCTCCGAATGCCGGCACATCTCCGGTCTTGCAGTTCTGAGAAATACCCGCCATGGACTCTCCCAGGACCTGGACGGAACAAATAAAAGGATGACAGGACATCGGACCCAGGGAGGAATGTTGAGGATGCTCAGCTCCGTTTGTGCAGACTGCCGAGGTCTCTGATCCGTCGGCCGTTTCCCCTGGAGGCCTTACCTTGGAGTTCTCCATGATGCTCTCGATGCAGTCGAAGTAGGAGAGGTCGCTGACGGGCTCGTTGGGGTTGTCCAGCATTCCTCTGACCGCCTGGGGAGATGAACGCCACATGAGGAGATAAGTAAACTAAACTCACCATGGGGCCTCTGATTGGCCCCCGTTTGACGACACGGTTGAAAAAGTCGTGTTTTACCTCCAGCTCTCTGAGAGCGTTGTCACACTCGTTCTGTCCAGGAGCCTGCTGCGTGCACAGCGTGATCAGCTGGTTGATGCTGTCAGTCACCGCTCTGAAACAAACGGACACGCACAACAACAACAATGAAAACGAACATAGACTGAAAGTATTTGAGAGTGTGCCGAATTTCACATCTGTGAGCTCATTTACTGGGAGGTGTTTTGTGGGTTTATAACGACGCCTGTGATTGTATGCCTCTGTGTGCCTGTGAGTTTGTGTGCAAGCTGAAGTAGTTCAATATTTAAAATAAATATTCCCTATACAGGAGGGAATTTTTCCGATCAGGCTGCATTATAACAATTTAAATTGCACTTTTAAGAAGAATATGAGATAAAAGCATTCAATAAACAGTGTGTAGGTGTGCATGTGGCTCGTTGTGCTACCTTGCAGCAGCAGCCAGCAGGTGTTTGGCATTCGCAGCCGCGGGGTCGACAGACAGACATTTCGCTGCCAGCAGCAGCTTGCTAGAAGCCATGGAGATGTTCTTCAGGTTCCCGATTACCTGCACCTGGTCGTCCTTTTTCTGAAATAACACATCAAATAGAATTTAATTGGTTGCATTTGAAAAAGGTCAAAAAAACAACAACAACTAGAGGGCACATATCACAAGATTGGGCATTGAATTATGGACATTTTGGCGTTAGTTGCATGCCAATATGGTAAAGAAGATAGATAGATAGATAACACACAAGAATAAAAACAAAACACAAAATATAAGAAACAGGGATGAAAGATAGAAGTATACAAAGTAAAAAAACAAAATATATATGTACATATATTTGACCTTTCATGACCTTGACCATGACCTTTACCCGATCGATCCAAAATCTAATCAAATGGTCCCCGGATAAAACCAATCATCCCACCAAATTTCATGCGATTCAGTTCAATACAATAATTTTCAATGCGAAGGTAACAACCCGCAAGACAGACCTGAGTGTGGCCGGCCATCTCGATACCGGCGTCCAGGAACTCATCGAAGTCTTCGCTGAACTTCCCGGAGGCCGCGGCCAGCTGGCTGCTGGAGCCTCTGGAGGCGTGGACCACCTCGCCCGCCGACTGGTTCAGTTCCGCCGCCGTCTGGTTCAGCCCGGTCTGGGCCTCCTGGAAGGACTTGGAAGCCGAGGGCATCTGAACGGCAGGACGCAGAGAAGGGGATCACGATAAAAGAAAAATAACACCAAAAAAAGCAGTGAAATAACATTTAAAACACATATATGAGCGACTGTGTGAATGTCTCATTAATCTTCATCCACTCCTCAAGGAGTCTTTGTGACTTCACGTCTCATAGGGTCCATTAGACCTGGCTGCGCCTCATGCCTCCTGCCATGGCCCTGCTGATACGCCCCCCCACCCTCCCTCTTCCTCCTTCTGTTTCATGGATTGTGGAGGTCTGGATAGTGGCTAATTATTCATACATTCTGTCATATTCATTTAATGTGTTTATGTAACTCTGTAATGATTCCTTCTGGTCACATGACATATATTCTTCTGTCCATCCTGGAGAGCGGTCCTCCTCTGTTGCTCTCCTGAAGGGTTCTTCCCTTTCTTCCCTGTGAAAGTTTTTTTCTATTTCTTTTTTTCCTGATGTGAGGTCAAAGGTCAGGGATGTCGTATGTGTACAGATTGTAAAGCCCTCTGAGGCAAATTTGGGATTTGTGACATTGGGTTATATAAAATAAACAGAATTCAAATTAAATTAAGGGTCTTTTTTGCTGCTGGCAGAGTTCTGGTGAGTCAGGGAGGAAACTCACAGAGTCGATCAGCAGCTTCTTGCTGGCCTCCCCGATGCTCTTGAGAGCCATGTCCACGTCCTTCTGTCCAGGCAGACAGTTGACGCAGTTGTTCAGGGAGTGCGACACGGCCTTGGCCACCTGGAACACACAGAACAGCGGACTGGGTTAGAGCGCCTTATCGATACACACAGCTGATTCATTGATATCACCGCGCACCTTTTTTTCTTTTATGAATATCAACCAATGTGCATGCAGATGTGTTCTTTGGATGTGCAACAATTCTCAAACTGGGCATATGACAACATAAAAGGGATCTTAGTGAAGCAAAGAAAAATACAATATAAGAGCAGTCCAGGCTTCTTAACGTTATCTCTTATTGCATTTTAAGATTAAAAAAAAGTTGTACTCAATTTAAGTATTTTTTCAAGTTTGAATGGCCTCACTTGTGTTTTTCTCTACTTTATCATTTTGAAACATAACTTTGGGGAAATAATATGAAGAGCACAAGACCAGGTTTACTAAATTGCTATATTTGACAGGTGTTCACTTTCATGTATTCCAAAAGAGAATCACCTGGCTCAGATTTAACCCACAAGACAATATTTAGCCGAAAATAAGTGAGCATAATGGATTGGGCAAAAAAAAGATGAATTTACTTTCAAGTTTACATGGATGCATTAATGAATATCTTACAAATAAACAGATTTTGGTAATTCATGTAAAATATAATGAGTTCAATGAATTATTCAACACTATTAAACTCTCTTTCAGTCAAAATTCAGACTCATCCAAGAACTATACAACAGTAAAACATAAGTGAAGAATTACAGCTCAATTAAAAGCGACTCGGTGGTTGCAAAGTCGTGAGTGTATTTTTTTTGGTTTAAATTTTTATATATTAATTTATTTAGTTTTTACAAATTAACAAGACAGGCATTTAAGAATACAATTCAGAGGGAAAGGAGAAAGAAAATGGTAAAGAACAACAAAAAACAGACTTAAAAAACCAAAACGTGCAGGATTCTGCACAATAGTCGATGCAGTGATATTTGATGCTGTTGTTTTCAAGGTGCTACAGTCTGACAGAAAGATGAAGGACTCTTCATCTGCAGCCACAAGAGACACACGTGGTGCTAAAAAGGATCGACATGAAGAATGGACTCTGTTTCCCTCGAGCGATCTAAAAAAAAAAACACAAAAAAACACATCTCACCTGCGCCAGCCTCTGCTGACTCTCGGCGTCTCCGGGGGAAACGAGCGCCTGCTTGGCCTCGTGAATGAGAAGCGCCGAGCCCTCCATCACGTCGCGAGCCGAGTCCAGCATGGCGGCGGCGGCTCTGGGGTCCGTGGTGGAGGAGGCGACGCCGCGGGCCGCCTGGGCCAGCGTCCTCAGGGCCTGAGCCGTCTCCCTGGCTGCTATGCCTACACACACACACACACACACACAGAATCACAAGTGGTACATCATTTTATGACGAGATGATGTCAGTACCATCTACTCATTTTGAAATCCTAAAGACTGACATCCTGTTTGCATTGACAGTATTTCCCCTGACCAGACATATGAGAAATATGAGCATTTTTTCCTCAGGTTCTTAAGAAAATAATATTGTAATTCAACCAAGGACACTATAAAAAGGGAATGAAAGGTCCTTGACATTTCTTTTTACAACTGAGAAGAACCATAGCTACAGATTAGGGTGTTAAAAAAGGGCCTTGCTCTACTGCTCCACACAAAGCAGCCTATTTAGAGAAAACCTGAAAAGACTTTGGACGCTGCGTATTAGGTAACTGTCTAAATCTGACCCCAGGCTGTTTTTCACTGTGTCAAACATATAAGAAATATCAACTTTTTTATATATTTAAAGGGCTATTTAGGTAGTCAACAAACAAACATAAAGTACCTCACACTTAAACTTGGGAAACAATATTAATTCTAATAATTTTCTGGAGCTTTTAATTGCTGGGGTCAAATTGACCCCGAGGGTAAAATATGTTAGTAAATGTAAAGGTAACAGGAGGGTTAAATATGTAAATAACTCAAATGAGCGTGATCTAAAAATCTGCACATTCAATTCAATTCAGTTTATTTGTATAGCCCAATTTCACAAATTACAAATTTGTCTCGGAGTGCTTTACAATCTGTACACATAGACATCCCTGCCCCAAAACCTCACATCGGACCAGGAAAAACTCCCAAATAACCCTTCAGGGGAAAGAGAAGAAACCTGGAGGAGAGCAACAGAGGAGGATCCCTCTCCTAGGATGGACAGATGCAATAGATGTAATGTGTACAGAAGGACAGATTTAGAGTTAAAATACATTCAATGAATATGACAGAGTGTATGAATAGTTCATAGTAGGCATATTCCACGATGGAGACCTCCACGATCCATCAGGCAGATGGCGGTGGGGAGGAGGAGTCTCAACAGGACAGTGGCGTAGTCATGAGCAGGAATTCCACGACCCAGACGATCCATCAGGCAGATGGGATCTATGCCGTCTCATAGGGTCCGATGACCCCATGAGACGTAAAGTCAAAAGGACTTCCGGGAGAAAGCAGAGTTAGTAACGTGTGATTGAGAGATGAAAATTCATCCTTAAGGAGAGAAAAAGAGGAGATAGGTACTCAGTGCATCCTAAAACGTCCCCGGCAGCTATAAGCCTATAGCAGCATATCAAGGGGCTGGACCAGGGCAAACCTGATTCAGCCCTAACTATAAACTCTGTCAAGAGGAAGGTCTTAAGTCTACTCTTAAACGAGGTGACTGTGTCTGCCTCCCGGACTGAAATTGGAAGCTGGTTCCATAAAGAGGAGCTTGATAACTAAAGGCTCTGGCTCCCATTCTACTTTTAAGACTCTAGGAACTACAAGTAGTCCCGCATTTTAGTGGCGCTCTAGTGGCGTGGCTCTCTAGTGGGGCAATAATATGCGACAAGCTCCTTAAGATATGATGGAGCATCACCAATCAAGGCTTTGTAGGTTAAGAAGAATTTTAAAAGTGATTCTTGATTTTACTGGGAGCCAGTGCAGAGCAGCTAGTGCAGGAGTGATGTGATCTCTTTTCTTAGTTTTAGTGAGAACACGAGCTGCAGCATTCTGGATCAACTGGAGGGACCTAAGAGATTTATTAGAGCAGCCTGCTAATAAGGAGTTGCAGTAATCCAGTCTCGAAAGTGACGAACGTGAACCAATTTTCTGCATCTTTTGAGACAAGATGTGCCTGATTTTTGAAATATTACGTAGATGAAAGAATGCAGTCCTTGAGATTTGCTTTACGTGGGAGTTAAAGGACAAGTCGATCAAAGATAACGCCAAGATTCTTTACAGTGGTGTTGGATGCCAGGGCAATGCCGTCTACAGAATCCACATCACCAGATAATTGATCTCTGAGGTGCTCAGGGCGATTAAAATTACTTGGTTTTGTCTGAGTTTAACATCAAGAAGTTGCAGGTCATCCATGTTTTATGTCTTTAAGACATGCTTGAATTTCACAGAGTTGGTTGCTCTCCTCTGGTTTTATCGATAAATATAGTTGAGTGTCATCTGCATAACAATGAAAGTTCATGGAGTGTTTCCTGATAATATTGCCCAAAGGAAGCATGTATAAGGTAAATAAAATTGGTCCAAGCACAGAACCTTGTGGAACTCCGTGATTAACGTTGGTGGTTATCGAGGCGTCATCGTTTACAAATACAAACTGAGATCGATCTGATAAATAGGATTTAAACCAAATTAGTGCCGTGCCTGAAATGCCAATCGACTGCTCCAGTCTCTGTAACAGGATGTCATGGTCAATGGTGTCGAATGCAGCACTAAGGTCTAACAAGACCAGGACAGAGGAGTCCTTTATCTGCTGCCATTAAGAGGTCATTTGTAATTTTCACCAGTGCCGTCTCGGTGCTGTGGTGTTTTCTAAATCCTGATTGAAATTTCTCAAATAAACTATTATGATGTAGAAAGTCGCACAACTGATTTGCGACCACTTTCTCAAGGATCTTGGAGAGGAAGGGAGGTTAGAGATCGGTCTGTAGTTAGCCAATACCTCTGGATCCAGAGTGGGCTTCTTCAGGAGAGGTTTAATAACAGCCACCTTGAAGGAGTGTGATCGTGGCCTGTTAGCAGAGACACATTGATAATATCTAATAGAGAGCCGCCAATTAAAGGCAAAACGTCTTTAAGCAGCCTCGTCGGGATGGGGTCCAAGAGACAGGTAGGCGTGTTCAAGTAGAAACCGTTGAAAATAATTGGTCACGGTTGATAGGAGAAAATCCTCAAATATACACCAGGGCATACAGCGGTTTCCAAGGCCATTCCACTTGAGAACAGATTGGCACTGGTTATGGGCAAGAGATTATTAATCTTGTCCTAATAGTTAAAATCTTTTCATTAAAGAAGTTCATAAAGTCATTACCACTAAGGTTTATAGGAATGCTCGGCTCCACAGAGCTGTGACTCTCTGTCAGCCTGGCTACAGTGCTGAAGAGAAACCTGGGGTTGTTTTATTTTTCTATTATTGATGAGTAATAGGCTGCTCTGGCATTACGGAGGGCCTTCTTATATGTTTTAAGACTATCTCGCCAAACTAAGCGGGATTCTTGAGATTAGTTGACGCCATATGCGTTCAAGCTTTAATGACGTTGCTTCAGTTTGCGGGTCTGAGGGTTATACCAGGAGCAAACCTCCTCTTCCTCACTGTCTTCTTCTTCAGAGGGCTATCGAGTCAGTGTCATTCTCAGAGAGCCTATGGCACTGTCAACAAGATGATCAATCTGGGACGGACTAAAGTTAGACCAGGAGTCCTCTGTTATATTGAGGCGTGGTATCGAATCAAATACAGAAGGAATCGCTTCTTTAAATTTAGCTACAGCACTGTCAGTTAGACATCTGGTGTAGAAACTTTTGACTAACGAGTACACTCCGGTAGTATAAATTCAAAAGTTATGAGGTTGTGGTCTGACAGAAGAGGATTCTGTGGGAAGTCGTTCAAATGCTCAATGTCAACGCCATAAGTAAGAACAAGATCAAGCGTGTGGCCAAAGCTGTGAGTGGGTTTCTGTACTCTCTGACAGAAGCCAATCGAGTCCAACAAGGAGATGAATGCAGCACTAAGGCAATCATTATCAACATCCACATGGATATTAAAATCTCCAACAATAATAACTTTATCGGTTTTAAGAACCAAACTTGATATAAATTCTGAGAATTCAGATATAAACTCTGAATATGGACCTGGTGGCCGGTACAGAATCACAAATCGAATTGGCTGTAGTGTTTTCCAGGTTGGATGTGAAAGACTAAGAACAAGGCTTTCAAATGAGGTGTAGTTTAATTTTGGTTTAGGATTAATTAATAGGCTCGATTCAAAGATGGCTGCTACTCCACCTCCTCGACCGGTGCCATGAAATGTCAAATGCCTGAAGGACATCTGTACATGTCTAATTGATGCCGACTTTCAATAAAAAAAATTATGCAACAAATAAATAAATAAGAATAGCAGTAAAGACGCGAGCTCTGCTCAAAGCATTTTTTGAAGAAGTCCGTGTGTCAGCAGCACCAACCTGTGTAGTGTTCATTTCCTTGTGCAGCACAGGTGAGCAGCTGAGCCATGTAGGACCCCACCGACTTGGAGGTGCTGCCCAGATCCTGAGCACACTTCTCCAACTAGAGCAGGGAAACAAGACGTCAGCTTCATCTGGAACTCACTAAATGTGAGGCTGTGAAGCCCCATCGGGCCCGCTTCAAGACGATATATTTTGTGCAACTGGATTTTAACTGAATGCAACTGACGCATTATTTTTTGGAGTCGATCTCACATAACGTACCGACTCTCCTGGCAGTGGTTTCAGCTGCGCGTTGCCGGCAGCCAGCATGGCGTCCTGCAGCTCACTCCTCAGGGTCTGGATGGCCGTGAGCGCCGAGTCGATCTCCATGGGGCCGCAGGCTTCATGGGCCTAAAACAATAAAAAGGAGGTGTGCCGTCACTCACAGTCACACGGGATATTGTTCTTTTTTATTGCACGTGTCAGACAGCAGAAAGTCTCCAGATGTTGTAGCTGAAACTAAAAAAAAAATGTAAAAGAGAACTTGAGGAAAATGCATAAAACTACTTTCACAGGTGAACTGATCTGATGTTGACTAAGCATGATGAATACATGAAATTACTGTTTGACAATATTTTTTGCGCATGATTTTAAGCGTGAAACACGTTTTTTTTTTGTTGCATGTACGGTTCAGTGGCTTCCTGTATGCCACTTCCTCCCTGTGTCCGGGTGTCCCTACCTTCTGCACAGACGTCCTCAGCTCGGCCAGGCAGGTGGCCAGGTTCTTGGCACATTGGCCCAGTTGCATGGCTGCGGCCTGGTCCGTCACCGTGGGAACCGCCGACTTGGTTGAGGTCACCATCTTACTGCCGGGCTGCGGGGTGGAAAAAGAAAAGGAGGAGGAAAACAATTATATTTATTTAATTATATTTTCCCTAAGGAGCATTAAGGAACTTCCTAGAAAACAAAAAAAATGTACAACAGTAAGGGGCCGAGACTTAATTATGCATTGGTGTGTGTGTGGAGACTCCACCCTCATCCATCAGCTCTAAAAGTGCACCATAATATAATCCCACCAGATCACTGCAGCTTCGTTACTGGCCTATTTTCAATGACGGAAACCCTATTTATATTTTCTCTCCCCTCCAACAGATCAGAGAAACATGCATGACATACTGTGTGTGTGTGTGTGTGTGTGTGTGTGTGTGTGTGTGTGTGCACCTGTAAGAAGTTCTGGCTGGCGATGATGAGTGCTAGCTGTGCACTGAGGTCCTCCGGTTTGGCCTGACTGCCACGCACCCCCTGGACCAGCTGTGGGATGTGGTCTGCCACCGCCTACACACAACGTCGCACATAAAACAGGTTTAAATACATACAAGAATGTAGACTCTGTATAAAAATCCCCCCCTTTTTAAACCGTCGATCATCGCGCGAGCGATTTGAAGGCACACGATATAAATGGCGTTAAACAGCTGATTCGGCCAATTGGCAAATAGATATAAATATTTCACGAAAGGAGGGATAAAAACGTAATAAACCAAAGTGTAAATACGCCCGACAGTCGGCGTTGGCGCTCACCTTGCAGCTCTGCACCAGCTGCTGGTGGGCAGCAGTGTTCTTGTTGGAGGCGGCGGCGTTCTGAGCGGCGGCGATGGTCTGGGTGGCCGCCGCCGCAGCTTGCTTAGCGGCGTTCTGAGAGATACACAATAAGAAATACACACGTACAGTGCGGTGAGACGGCGGCTCTACGTCCATGTCTGCGTCGGTCTGTCCTCAAGCGCCCGATTAGAAAAAAAAAGACCTCCAAGGTCCCATTTCCTGCTTTCCAATCTGAATGTTCAAAGATTCTCCTGCCGAGGTTCGTGGAGTAAAGACGGACTGTTCCGATATAGCATTCTTGAAATACATTTTAAAAATGTATCTTCACAAGATGATGAGCTGATAGCATCTCATATGTCAATGTTAGATGCATTAAAACATTACTAAACAGCATATTGTACCGCATATATGTATCAATACAGCCGAATTTGAGGTAAATACAAAACTAATGCATTATTGTAGTTAATAAAAATCATAATATTACGACAACTAATAATGATGAAGTGAAATGCGCATACAGCTGCACATTGTAACAAACTATAAAAAGGACAAGGAACTTGTTCAACACTCAATAAACTCTATTAATGAGTTTAACCCTTGTGTTGCCTTCGGGTCAATTTGACCCGATTCAATGTTTCACCCTCCTGTCGCCTTCGGGTCAATATGACCCGATTCAATGTTTAACCCTCCTGTTACCTTTATATTTACTAACATATTTTACCCTTGAGGTCAATATGACCCCAGCTATTAAAATCTCCAGAAAATTATTAGAATTAATATTGTTTTCCAAGTTTAAGTGTGAGGTACTTTATGTTTGTTTGTTGACTCCCGAAAGAACACCGACATTAAACATTGAATCGGGTCAAATTGACCCGAAGGCGACAGGAGGGTTAAATATTGAATCGGGTCAAAATGACCCGAAGGCAACACAAGGGTTAATATCTTAGTTTGAAGAGAAATGGAGCTGCGAGGCCAACGAGCCCCTTTGGATCCATTTCAATGATTCGTCTTTCTCCTCCTTCAGGACCACTTAAAAAGCGTAACAACAAATCTAAAACGGTTGAAAAAACACCGACATTCACTGGCAAGAGACTGAAATCAACGCGATAAACTCCGAGCCAAGAGAAGTCTCCAGTCTTACAATTATGTGGTGATGTGTTATCTTAATATTTGTTGATTTTGAAAACGCCAACATGTATGATTAATCTCGGCGTCAACGTAATATCTCATTTCAGATTTCCTCATCCTGAAGGAGACGTTTCCTCTCGGGATGAAATGACGTGACGGGTTAATCCGGCACCGCTGACCTCCAGCCTGTTGATGAGCTTCTTCTTGATGGCGTTCTGAGCCGCGGCGTTGGTGGCCACGCGCAGGCCCTCCGCCGCCTCCCGCAGTCTCTGCTGCTGGTCTTCGTTCTCCGGGTATGCCGCCGCGCCCTGGCAACACAAACACACACGTGTCAGTGAATGCACCACGTCAGGTGAGCAACTGCCATCAGCGCATCTAGGTCCTCCTGGAATATCCAATCAGGGTGGAAAGACCTTTGAACAACGGCGCGGATCGAAATCACTGCAGCTCGTGTTCATCACTTCTTTGTCGACGGCTAAAATGTCACAAGATGCCGTTTATTGACATTAGCGAGCATCTCTTTCCCCATCTCTTTTTGTGTGAAACCAGCGGTGGAAAGTAACTGGGTTCAGTGGAGCCCAATATCTCCTGCAGTCGGACACACAGCCGCTGTTCATTGAGTGTGTGTGTGTGTGTTAGTGAAAATATTACAGTAATGTTTAAAACCACAGATGTTAACACGAGTCACCAGAGACACACGTATCACTATGAATAAGGCACATAAGTAAAATATAGATATTTTTTGTTTCTGATGTAATTTCTAGTAATTTTATTGGTGGAAAATGTTTTTTCAATATTTGACTTTGCGTAAATCACTGTGCGTGTTAGATGCTAGTGAGCGGCTGCCTGTTGGCAACTACTGATACTATTTAAATGTACCAGCCAATTTGCATAATTATTAAAAAAGTTTCCAGAAGATATCCACTAAAATAAAAATAAAAATGGGAAACTATCCTTCAAAAAGCCACACCATGTCTACAATAAGTGTCGAACATTAGTGCCGACACGGGCTTTAAAAAAAACAAGTCGTGTAAGATACAGTCCAAAAACTAAACTGCACAAGCTCAATCAATCAGTTACCACGGCAACGGCTAGCTGAAGTGTGAGCTGGAGGGCGTCATTTCATTTTCATGGTTAAGTGGAGAGTTTTTAAATCAGAGTGTGGTTGTGCAGAAAGAAAATGAGACCGATGTAGAAAGATAACAGACTAGTTTGGATTGATGAAGATGAGTCCTTCAGCAGTCTGGGAAGAAAGAAACCTCATAAATATGATATGACATGACACACACACACACACCTTTGCCGCCTCCACCATCCTCGCCGTGGCGTCCGCCAGTAATTTGGCGGCTGCCAGCAACTTTTTAGCGTTGTCGACGTCCACCTCGGCCTCGGCGTCGGACCTCATGGCGTTCACCAGGTCCGAGGTGGCCTGAGCCAAGACGCGAGCCTGACGCACCATCTCTCCTGAGACGAGAGGAGACAGAGGAAGAAAGAGAGGAGAGAGGGGGATGAGAAAGAGGTGAGAGAAGAGGATTCATGGATGAGTTATACAAATGAAAAATTAAAGCATGTTAATACAGATATATTTTAATTAAACTGCGTAGCTCTGGCCTTTTGAAACAAAAACAAAAAAATATATATATATTTTGTAATATATATTTATATAAAATATATATATATAAAAGAAATATAAAAATTATATATATATATATTTAAAATATATATATTTTTAAATAATAACAATAAGAATTATGATTTATTTTTTATAGCGCTTCTCAAGACACCCGAAGTCGCTTATTTTGTATATATACAGCCCTTTTCTTGTATTTTATAGCATTAACCATAATCATCTATCGATTCCTTCTCTTGGACTCACCTGCGTCTCCCATGGAGCTGAAGATGCTCTCGGTGACGGTCATGATGGTGTCCGTGGCCTGGTCGTAGCGCCCGATGGGCTCTCCCCTCGACGTGTACTGGCGGACGTGCTGCAGGAGATCTCCCAGAGACTGACTCACCACGCTGGCGGCCGCGCTCACCTGCAACACAGGAGATCATCATTAGTGCTGGGTCTCCTACGCTGCATTAGTCCCTTCTTCTGAAGCTGGGTGTTAGTACAAAAACTAAATAACCTAAATATACACTATGGGTCAAAAGTGTGAGAACACTTCCACCATTTTTCAGTTTTTATGGAAATTTAAGCAGTTCAAATCCAGTGAATAACCTGAAATGGTATAAAGGGTAAACAAAAAGGTTTAGGTGACCAAAAAGTGAAAAATAATGTACATTTCAGAGTTATACACAAAGGCCTTTTTCAGGGAACAAGTAATTAAGGGTTAACGACGTGCAGCTGCTGAAGCCGTGACAGTTGATGCTAACGATTCCTCCAGGTGTCTTAACTTTAGTTGATTACTGTCTGTATCAAAGCAGAGTGGGAACAGACTGTTACTACACCTTCTGAAGCTTTATGTAGACACTAGTGTACTGCAGGAAGTCATATATTTCTCTTATAATGGGGGAAAAAGGTAATTCACAAAGGAAGACCGACAGACCATTATAACCCTTAAAAGGGTAGGTTTATAATTCCTTTAGAGAAATTGAGGTGTCCCAAAACTTTTGACGGGTAGTATATATATATTTATTATTTAAAATGGGGAAAAACAAGAAACTAGTCAACTTATTTGTTGCTAATTAGTACTTTCTGGGTCAAACTTGCGTTTGAGACTAAACACAGAGTGCTCCACGGATGGCGTTCAGCGCACCGCCGGTCAAGCCGACCTGTTTGAGGAGCTCGCCATCCTCCGTTGCCGAGAGGCAGGCCTGGACGCAGCTTTCCACCGAGCGATCCACCAGCTTTCCGGCTTCGATTAACTGCTCCTGGCAGACCGGTGAGCTGATGGTGGGACTCACCACCTGCAACGAGAATGACGGAGAAGAGAAGCAGGAAAGAATATGAATGAGACACACAGTCTCAGTTTAAATGGCCCATCTCCATCCTACTCCCCTAATGCAAATGAATTATAAATGGGAAACCCACTGCTACGGTCTTTACATCATTGCATAATATTTCACGGAAAACAGCAGAAGTAGCAACGGGATAGGAAGAAAAAAAAAAGTGTAAATTATTGAGCAGATATTTTCACGAAAACGTTCCTGAGGATTTGTTTAGTGAACACAACTTTTAACACTCTCGTTACCACGTGGGTCTCGTTAAATCAACGAGACCCACGTGGGTTGTCCAATTTAAGATGTTCAAATGCAATGCAGCTTATGTATTGGTGCCTTGGTGCTTCCTGATATATTAAACTTTTTTATATTCAGATAAATTGGACTTTATTTCAGTTTAATTAGATTATATTATTATTTAGCAAACCGCACTGCACAGTTTACTCATGAGAAAAGATAATAAAGCAAATGGTGAGTTATTGCGAATCCAACCGCACAAGAATCGCATAAAGAAAAACATGACATCACCAAAGCTTTTGCATACAGAATTCACTTTTTAGTCATACCGATACCGATATATAAAGACAGTCCTTTTATTTTCAACGAGTCCAACTTGTTTTCTTGTACCTTGGCGCACGCCACCAGCTGGGAGGTGGACAGGGCGCACTGGGTGGCGGCGGCGATGACCCGGTTCTGGAGCACGCCGTCCTCGGCCACCTGGGCAACGTTCTTGGCCTTCAGCACCAACATGGCCGCCGCGTTGGCCACCGCCTTGGCCAGATTCATCAGGACGTCCTACAACAAAAGAGGTGGGGGCGAAGACGAACAGAAAACAAACAACAACAAAACACACAAACTAAAAAAATATGTCCTAAAAATGTTTATCTCATTCTTACAAAATGATTCCTCATGACTTTGTGTCATAGGATTGTGTCTGTTGCGTAACTGTGGTAAAAGAGAGCAGGAATAGGACATCTAACTTCCAACCTTCTTAATTGTTAACATGCGTTTGTTTTGTATTTATTAGATCAGATCGTCTTATATATTGACGTGTATATGAACAACTCATCATTACCACATTATCTGCGTGTCAGGCAGGATGATGCAAGATTAGTTCTAGATGTGCAACCTTCAGCACAGTGTCTTACAATAACAATCAGGGTTCAGCCAAGTATGAGTTGCATGAAAGACAAACGCTTGGTAGCTGGATGAAGTCCACGCTCGTTGCCTCCACATTCCCCTGGTTGCAATGCGTTTTTGATTAACTGAGGACTGAGCTTTCCTTGATTATTACACAGAGTATCGGGATGATGATGATGATGATGATAAATGGACCGGGTGCTGCAGCGTTACCTGGAACCTCTCGTCCGTCTCGCTCTCTCCGATCTGGCGCAGGAGGTCTCCGCTGGCCTGGCCGATGCTGCCTGCTGCTGTCAACACAGTCTGTCTTGGCTGCACACACACACACAAAATACACACACACGCACACAAAACCATCAGGATGTGAAACTGCATTTGGACGCCTGGTTGGAAGCTGCATCATCTTGCTTTTTGAGATATCCTCCGTGGTAGCATGTGATGGTTTCACAAAAACAACATGGATGCCATTTGAGTTGTGCACTCTGCACATTGCTAAACACGTTGTTGGCTATTAAAAACACAAATAACTAGAATGGGCACTCGGCAGAGCGCATACCTTCGCATATCTATCACAAGATTGAGCATTGAATTATGAACATGTTGGCATTAGTTGCATGGCAATTGGATAAAAATTGACCGCGCTATGGTAAAAAGACGATTTTAACCTTTTCATGACCTTGACCTTGGACCCGATCAATCCCAAAATATAATCAAATGGCCCCCGGATAATAACCAATCATCCCACCAAATTTCATGTGTTTCGGTTTAATACTTTTTGACTTATGCGAATAACACGCACGCACGCATACAAATACACGGCGATCAAAACATTACCTTCCGCATTTTCAATGCGAAGGTAAATATATCATATTGCATCATTTAGCCCACATCTCTCCGTCTAACCATCCTACAGGCTTCAAGTTATCTTTCCGGCTACGTGTATGCTTAATACACAAGTGCATTAAGCAGATTAGCCGACAACAACTGTACAGTACATTAACTTGTGAATGATACGCCCACAACAAAACAACAAATAAACCCTGAATAGATCTCGTGGAGAACATTACGGCCCTGCAGATCAAGTAGATGGAGGCTCACATTAAGCATGTTCCGTCTCCATAAAGGAACGCCTCAGTCTGAGGTCTTTATTAAGACCTCAACAATTCAATTAGCCGCAGCCGGCCAGCAGCAGAGGAAGATAATCCGGTTAGGCGTAGTTTAGGAGCAGGACAGACGCTGCCTCGTCTCAGACGAGAGACGCTACATGGAGAAAAAAAAATCTTTTTAGATTATCAATTTAGATTTTTTTTTAAATATAAAAATCTATTATTTAAAGGAACACCGTTGTGAAAGACTTCACTTTCGCACATTGTTCTGCAGCGTCTGTCTATTTCCGTCGGCCCTCTCCATCAGTGTATAGATTGGTGTCAAAGATCAAGGATCATCTTGTCGTGATCCACGGCCAAAATTCAACAATATACAGTGGGTACGGAAAGTATTCAGAGCCCTTTACATTTTTCACTCTTTGTTTCATTGCAGCCATTTGATACAATCAAAAAAGTATATTTTATTTCTCATTAATGTTCACTCAGAACCCCATCTTGACTGAAAAAAACTGAAATGTAGAAATGTTTGCAAATTTATTAAAAAAGAAAAACTGAAATATCACACGGTCATAAGTATTCAGACCCTTTGCTCAGTTGAACTGTTTTCATTTTGGCAAATGGCTGCAATGAAACAATGGGTGGACATTTTAAAGGGGTCTGAATACTTTCCGTACCCACTGTATATATTTGTATTATAATATAATACATTCCCTTGTATAATATCTGGAGATGTATGAGGGGGGTGGACGTCGCCAACAGAAGAAGAGGGGTAAATTAACAGTATTTATGTGTGTGTATGTATTAGGGTATGCAGGTATGTGCATATATATGTGAATATATGTGCATGTTTTTGCATGTCTACCCGTATTTATATATATATATATATATTGTTTATTTTTTATGTTTTTTTCTGAGTACCTTTGTATACGTACAGTGTGTACATCTTTTCTTTTGCATGTGCATATCTCGAAAAGTAATAAAAGATTTGATCAGGACAAAAAAGAAAAAAAATGATTGAGGCCAAATCAAAAGGAGAAGGGGGAGGGGGTCCTTCTCCATTGGATTTGGCCTCCAGAATGTTCTTCTTCTTTTTCACATTTAAATGTCTCCACTCATATCTCCCACTCTGTCCTTCACACTGTATTTGCCAGTTTGGAAGAGACAGAAAATCCTTCACGGCTGATTTCAGAAGCAAAAGACAAACAGACCACATGGTAACACGTACACATTACTAAATCGCCGACTGTATGGTGTAAAAAAGTACTGACAATGTTTTTGAAAAGACATTATGATCTCGTGGTTCCTCTGCTCACCTCTCCAGAAGCCGGCTCCACGGCTATCAGCAGGTCGGACACGGCCCCCGCGAGCGTCCTGGCGGCCCTCATCAGGTTATTGCCTCCGCCCACGTCGTCCTCCATCAGGGCGGCCAGCAGCTTCACGCCCTTTGACATCTCCGTCAGGTTGGAGGAGATGGTGGTGATGGCGCAGCCCACGGCGGTGTAGTCCGTGTCGGTCGGATCGCCTGATACACGGGAAGATGGGACGGATTCTTAAAAAAGAGCCATTTAAAGAATCCTGGAGAAGTGGATTAAACTAAGTTTGTCCAAACACAAACTGACCCTTCCTCAACTAATGCCAAACCTAGTGACACAATATCTTTAACTGAGATTAGAGACGGCATAAACACGTGAATCCGTTATGCGGGAAATATGCAGGAAAAGGGAGAGAATCACTCTGAAGCACAGATGAAATTAAAAGAAACAACCACTGCACATCAATTCCAACCTGGAATGTATCAGACTGGCACAGAGTCAATAGATAGCTTCCCTCCAGCCCTATTAAGCCACAACCACAGCAGGATATGAAGGGGGACCTATTAGAATATATACAGGGTCCACACACATTTTAATGAACACCAGACGGAGGGAAAAGTCACTAATTGGCCAGATAATTTGAACTTTGAAGAAAATAGCACCCCGAAAAATGTACTTGTAAAACTGTTGGCGCTGTCTTAACCCTTGTGTTGCCTTAGGGTCATTTTGACCCGAATCAATGTTTCACCCTCCTGTTACCTTTATATTTACTAACATATTTTACCCTTTGGGTTCAATTTGACGCCAGCAATTAAAACCTCCAGAAAATTATTAGAATTAATATTGTTTTCCAAGTTTAAGTGTGAGGCACTTTATGATTGTTTGTTGCCATTAAACATTGAATGGGGTCAAATTAATCCTAAAGCGGGGAGGGGTAATTGATTGTCAGTCAAAAATAAAAACTAACAAATTAACACTTTCGCTGGTTTCATTAAGCATTCCTAAAAATAAAAAAAAGACCTCTAATAGAAATCCCAGAATATATGCACGGATATACAATGCCACTGACCAGCGGTGAGGTTGACAACCGACGCCGTTCCTGCCGTGATGGCGTCGACCTGCGAGTGGATCTCGTGCTTCGACTCGTCCATCTTGTTCTGGATCCACACCTTGGACGCCTGGGCCCGCAGACGGAGGGACACCGCACGAAAAGTCAACAATTTGCATGCAATACATTGCTGCCGGCGCGCAGACAGAATTATTATTCATCCCTATGCTTTAGTGTTCTGGCCGTTCCCCTGAAAACATGCATTTAAAGTGGTACATTACCACGGCGACATGTATAGAGCAATGGAGGTGTACCATGTCTTGTCCCAATGGCGGCAGGTTCTCGACCTCCCCGAGGTCAATCTGGGCTTTCTGCACAGCTTGCATACTGGTGTTGATGGTTCCCATCAGAGCCTGCTGTGCTGAACTCTACACACACACACACACACACACACAACGGGTTCATTTCTCGCAGAATGCAGCCGGCAGGGATTTTTTCAAGAAGCCGTGCCGAGGGAAGATGATTCCCCCCCTCGTGAGTCTAGTTGATGCACCTGTTTGAGTGGCATAAACAAACCTGACACAAAGAGTGGAATATTTTAACTGATGACATCAAAGAAAGTAAAAAGCTGGTGATATTCAAGAAAAAATGTAAAGACATGACTCTGGGGAAGTACATACGTAACAGCATTGATGAAGCATCATAAGTAACGGTTAATGGGGACAAGTTTTTTGTTTTGTTTATTGTTTTATGTAAATATGTATGTGTGTGTATTTATGTGTGTGTATGTGTGTGTGTGTATATGTATATATATGTGTGTGTTTGAATATGTATATATATGTATGTACATGTATATATATAGGTATATGTATATGGCTCTCTGAAATAAGTTTTTTCGTGAAATCATAGGTTAGGGCACTTATAAGCTTGATAGCTTCAGCCTCGACCCTTTCGGTCAGCCACTTTCTTCTTTTGTTGAATTTTGATTTTTGTATATTTTGCTTATCGAATAAACTAACCTAAAACTAAACTAAACTAAACTAAAACTAGAACGGGCCCTCGATAGAGCGCATACCTTCGCATATCACAAGATTGGGCATTGAATTATGAACATTTTGGCATTAGTTGCATGCCAATTGGATAAAAATTGACCGTGCTATGGTAAAAAGAAGATTTTGACCTTTTCATGACCTTGACCTTGACCTTTGACCCGATTGATCCCAAAATCTAAACAAATGGTCCCCGGATAATAACCAATCATCCCACCAAATGTCATGCGATTCGGTTGAATACTTTTTGAGTTATGCGAGTAACACGCATACAAACAAATAAATCAATCAATAAATAAATGGCGATCAAAACATAACCTTACGCATTTTCAATGCGAAGGTAAAAACCTTTTTTTTTATTTTTTAAAAGGGACTTAATCTGTGAATGAAACAGACACCAACGTCATACTGAGAGACGGGTGTGCTGTTCTTACGAGAGGCGGCATGTGTCCCCGGTGCATCTGGCCCATCGTGATCTGCTGCTGGGCCGACGGCATGGTGCCCATGCTGAGCGACTCGGTGCCGATGGAGCCGGAGCGGATGACGCCCGGCAGCGCCACCGAGCCGTGCTCCACCCGGCCCACGCGGTTGAACTGCTGCTGAAGGATGGTGGACCTGCAGGCACACGGATAAAACAGGAAGTGAGTGCAACATCCAACAATGTTAAGGGATAATCACTTGGTCTCTCGCACTTTCACGCCATTCTTAAGCTCGTCCAAAGCAAATATTATGATTGAAGTATTGGTCCAAGACCTGGTCCGTCTGTCTATTTTCAGCTAAACCTCACAGACCTGTGTTCCCTTTGCCCTGCCTCATTTGAATGACACTCCCCTCCGTTGGCCCCTCCCCTCTCACCTTTGCATCGTGCGTGCTACGCTAACAACAAGGCACAGCACGAGCTAAGGAACGCGCCATGTTCTCGTATTCCACATTTGTATTTCGTTAAATATATGCACAAGCCAAGAAACTAAAAACAGAGAAAAAACTGACTCCAAAAAGAACAACAAGAACAAAAAGAGAGGGAACAAGTCACTAAACAGAAGAGAAGAGCGTGTGTGTCATGTTCACTGTGCGTGTGAGTGTGTCCATGAGAGGATTGAAACAGCAAGCAACTAGAACGGGCACTCGGTAGAGCGCATACCTTCGCATATCACAAGATTGGGCATTGAATTATGAACATGTTGGCATTAGTTGCATGCCAATTGGACAAAAATGTGTCGTGCTATGGTAAAAAAAAGATTTTGACCTTTCCATGACCTTGACCTTTGACCCGATTGATCCCAAAATCTAATCAAATGGTCCCCGGATAATAACCAATCATCCCATCAAATTTCATGCGATTCAAGAACATTTTGACCTGTTCATGACCATTGACCTTGACCTTTGACCCGATCAATCCCAAAATCTAATCAACTGGTCCCCGGATAATAAACAATCATCCCACCAAATTGCATGCGATTCGGTTCAATACTTCTTGAGTTTTGCGAATAACACGCATACAAATAAATAAATAAATGGCGATCAAAACATAACCTTCCGACATTTTCAATGCGAAGGCAATAATATGCCTAATATCAGGCCTTCCAGAGTTCGACCTGCTACATGTTTTCAGTTTTAAAGCTAAAAACTTTTGCCACAAGCCCAGATAAAAGGAAAAACTAGAAAAAATACCGGAACAATTGCAGCGATTGCTCTGAATTAAAAAGCAGGAAAGCAAAGATCCATCGAGGCTGGACAGGAAAAATAGTCTTCAGTTACCCATCGCGAGTCCACTGTGGCGCAACGAGCCAATGCGCATCAGGAAATGTTCAGAACGCTGCAAAACGTCCTCGCATCATTATTAGATCTCAAGATGAAGTCCAGCTGAGGGCCAGGGGCTCATGTGGTGATGGATGTGTGGTCTGTGGTCGAGTGAGGCGGTGAAAAAGGAAATTGAAAAAAAAAGCACCTGGTCTAATATTGTGTTTTAATAGAACATGCAATAACTGTGCAATAACACACCAAGCTCATCGGTAAATCATCATCATAACTCAGTTTATATAGGACAATAAAACCAATGCGGGGAAAGGGATCACATGGGAGCTACCGGAAGGATTAATCAGTTGCTTTGAGCTCATTGCTAGCGTCTGCATGCTAATATACTTACAACTAGAACGGGCACTCAGTAGAGCGCATACCTTCACATATCACAAGATTGGGCATTGAATTATGAACATTTTGTCATTAGTTGCATGCCAATTGGATAAAAATTGACCGTGCTATAGTAAAAAGAAGATTTTGACCTTTTCTTGACCTTGACCTTTGACCCGA